>NC_066580.1:190084345-190356845 GCF_024323335.1 Lathyrus oleraceus | reverse complement strand
AATAATGAGTCATCCATTAGGCTGTCGACTTCGCTGGGGAGTCGGAGTGTGTCATATGCTGTTGGGGATAAAGGATCAGAATGGACCATACGCTAGATCGTATCTGAGTTGAAGAGAGAGCCGTCCGTTAGGCTGAATCTGATGATGAAAGGGGTAGTCGTACACTAGACTACACTTCAGAAATGTACCGTACACTAGGTAGCATCTGAGTAGTTGAGGATCCGAATGGGTCGTACGTTAGACCGTATTGGAGTTGCTGGGGCTCAGAATGGATCGTACATTAAATCGAATCTGAGTTGCAGAATGAGCCGTCCAGTAGGCTGAATCTGATGGTAAAAGGGAGTAGTCGTACACTAGACTACACTTCAGAAATGTACCGTGCACTAGGTAGCATCTGAGTAAGGGAGTAGCCGTATACTAGACTACCATTCAGAAATGTACCTGTCCGAAGGTAGCATCTGAGTAAGGGAGTAGCTGTATACTGGACTACCATCCAGAAATGTACCTGTCCGAAGGTAGCATCTGAGTAAGGGAGTAGCTGTATACTGGACTACCATCCAGAAATGTACCTGTCCGAAGGTAGCATCTGGGAAAGGGAGTAGCCGTATACTGGACTACCATCCAGAAATGTACCTGTCCGAAGGTAGCATCTGGGAAAGGGAGTAGCCGTATACTGGACTACCATCCAGAAATGTACTTGTCCGAAGGTAGCATCTGGAAAGGGAGTAGCCGTATACTAGACTACCATCCAGCAATGTACCTGTCCGAAGGTAGCATCTGGGAAAGGGAGTAGCCGTATACTGGACTACCATCACGAAATGTACCTGTCCGAAGGTAGCATCTGGGAAAGGGAGTAGCCGTATACTGGACTACCATCCAGAAATGTACCTGTCCGAAGGTAGCATCTGGGAAAGGGAGTAGCCGTATACTAGACTACCATCCAGAAATGTACCTGTCCGAAGGTAGCATCTGGGAAAGGGAGTAGCCGTATACTGGACTACCATCCAGAAATGTACCTGTCCGAAGGTAGCATCTGGGAAAGGGAGCAGCCGTATACTAGACTACCATTCAGAAATGTACCTGTCCGAAGGTAGCATCTGAGAAAGGGAGTAGCCGTATACTGGACTACCATCCAGAAATGTACCTGTCCGAAGGTAGCATCTGGGAAAGGGAGTAGCCGTATACTAGACTACCATTCAGAAAGGTACCTGTCCGAAGGTAGCATCTGAGAAAGGGAGTAGCCGTATACTGGACTACCATCCAGAAATGTACCTGTCCGAAGGTAGCATCTGGGAAAGGGAGTAGCCGTATACTAGACTACCATTCAGAAAGGTACCTGTCCGAAGGTAGCATCTGGGAAAGGGAGTAGCTGTATACTAGACTACCATCCAGAAATGTACCTGTCCGAAGGTAGCATCTGGGAAAGGGAGTAGCCGTATACTAGACTACCATTCAGAAATGTACCTGTCCGAAGGTAGCATCTGGGAAAGGGAGTAGCCGTATACTGGACTACCATCCAGAAATGTACCTGTCCGAAGGTAGCATCTGGGAAAGGGAGTAGCCGTATACTGGACTACCATCCAGAAATGTACCTGTCCGAAGGTAGCATCTGGTCAGATGAAGGTCTAACTTGGTCGTGCATTAGACTGTACTTGAGTTGAAGAAGGTCAGAATGGATCGTACGCTAGATCGTATCTGAGTTGTTGAGGGTCAGAATGGATCGTCTGTTAGATCGTATCTGAGTTGAAGAAGGTCAGAATGGATCGTACGCTAGATCGTATCTGAGTTGTTGAGGGTCAGAATGGATCGTCTGTTAGATCGTATCTGAGTTGAAGAAGGTCAGAATGGATCGTACGCTAGATCGTATCTGAGTTGTCGAAGGTCAGAATGGATCGTCTGTTAGATCGTATCTGAGTTGAAGAAGGTCAGAATGGATCGTACGCTAGATCGTATCTGAGTTGTCGAAGGTCAGAATGGATCGTCTGTTAGATCGTATCTGAGTTGAAGGAGTTATATGTTGAGCTGAATCAGAATGAACCGTATGTTAGGCTGTATCTGTATACGTTGTACTTGCAATAAATGTCTGGGATGGGCTTAAAGATGCCATCGCTAGGAGGATATCGAAGTGTTGTCAGAATGAATGTTCCCATGAATTGCATATGGAATATGTATCTGAATCTTGTCTGTGATTGATAAAGGCGTCTGCCTGAATGAGCCTTTTACTTTGACTATATCAGGAGGATAATTAACCTGCAAAGAAAAGTTAGCTTTATGCCATGTCATGATGCATGAGATGTTTTATGCTTTCGAAAATAAATGCGAATGTTGTATGCATGCGTATGCTGTGAAATGATGCAATGAATGAGTTATGCGTATGAGAAGTTCTGCTTGGGGACTCTACTGGGGAAAATAAATCCCCATCTACTGATTGGAGATATTCGTGTTGAGGACCCTCTCTCGGCTGGGGGTTCTGATTTCTGTCTGATGGTAGAGATATTCAACAGAGCCTGGCTGGGGATGGATGAGATGATCAATCTGTCTGATGATGCCGACCTCTGTTGGGGAATAGCTGGCTGTGCCGGGGAATACTGCCAACTTCTTCTGGGAAAAAAACAGGCTTGCTGGGGGAAGAGAATTGGTAGTGGATTCATTGGAAGCATGATTAGACCTTTTCCTTGATCCTGAAGTAGGGTAGTAATTGCTATTGCTATTCTATGCATGTATTTTGGTAAACATTGGTCATATTCAAATGCACATATTAATTCAAATTAAATCAATGGACATTTACGCAGCCAAAACAGAAAAGTAAAAAACAAAAGCATCTTTTTTGAAAGAGGGTTGTATTGATTTTGAAAGAAGGCCTATAAACAGGCAAATTGTGTACAAGGAGACAGAAATCCTAGTAAGAGGAAATTGTCAAAAACAAAGAGAAAGCTATGCAGAAAAAGTCCTATTGATTTTAAGTCTACTACTGCCATTATGTCTTCAAGCATCTCATCCCCTGCTGTCGGATAGAAGTGATTGGCTTGGTCAGTCCCTTGAACTTGGATGAAAGTTGACTGAGAACGGGACATAGTCATACGCTTTAATCCCTAATTTTTGCCTGGACCGCCTTTTCAGGTTTTCAGTCCACCAGGATACCCTTTTTTGCCCAAGCCACCTTTTCAGGTTTTCGACTTGCCGGGTGTACATTTTTTTATATATATCCCTAATTTTTGCCCGAACCCTTTTGGTTCGCCGGGATGCCCTTACTTTTGCCTAGATACGTCGATCTAGCGGGTCTTTTTCATGCGTAGTATTTTTTAACTATGTCCGCGTTCACGGGATGCGGGAAATCTTCGCCATCCACTGTAGCAAGTATCATGGCTCCACCAGAGAATACCTTCCTAACTACAAATGGCCCTTTGTACGTGGGAGTCCATTTGCCTCTGGGATCAGTTTGCGGTAGCACGATACGCTTGATTACCAAGTCGCCAATTTGATACACTTGTCGCTTGACCCTTTCGTTGAATGCCTGGGTCATGCGTTTCTGATATATCTGCCTATGACAAACAGTCGCGAGTCTCTTCAATCAAATTTATCTGATCGAGTCGAGTCTGAATCCGTTCCTCTTCATCTAAGCCCGCTTCTTTCATGATTCTTAGCGAGGGAATCTGAACTTCCACTGGTAAGATGGCTTCCATTCCATAGACTAAAGAGAACGGAGCTGCCCCTGTCGAAGTGCGTACTGAAGTGCGATAGTCATGAAAAGCAAATGGTAACATCTCATGCCAGTCTTTGTACATTACTGTCATCTTTTGTATAAGCTTCTGGACATTGTTAGCAGCCTCCACGGTGCCGTTCATCCTTGGCCGGTACGGAGAAGAATTAGAGTGTTTTATTTTGAACCGCGTGCAGAGTGCAGTAACCATCTTGTTGTTCAAATTAGCACTATTATCAGTGATAACTCTTTCGGGAGACAACAAGTTTCTCGAATAGATATTTGATAGAACCCATCTTAGAAATCAATAAAGTGGTATGATTCAACATGTACTGTCTTAGTCGGCGAGCAGCCCAAGCCAAAGCGCAGCAAGCTTTCTCGAGCTATGAGTATCTTGTTTCACAGTCGGTACCTTTTGCTAAGGCGGTATATGGCATGCTCTTTTCGACCAGACTCGTCATGTTGCCCCAACACACCTCATTGGATTTTCTAACACGGTCAAATACATGATTAGAGGTCTTCCTTCAACTGGTGGTGTCAGAATTGGAGGTTCTTGGAGACACTTCTTGATTTTATCAAAAGTTTCCTGACATTCATCATCTCTTGACTGTCCTCAGTAATTTGAAGATAGGTTTGCAAGTAGCAGTCAAGTAGGATATAAACCGGGCAATGTAATTCAAGTGCCCCAAGAGGCTTCTGACTTCTTTCTTGTCTACTTTTAGTACTCAGATCGACAGTTTCAATTGACTCCTCATGCGGCTGTATAGTCCTTTCTTCTTTCAGTAACAGTCTGGCAAGTTCTTCAGGTACTTCACAATCTTCCTCACTTCCATCTTCGGCTTGGTAGATCGGATTTTCGAAGTCATAATGAACAGTAGCAGAACTATTATCAACAGGATCCAGAGTGGATGTGGATACGCAATTTGTTACGTGAGTGTGTGCAAGAAAGCATAGCTTATTTGAAAAATGACAGGAAAGATAAAGAGCGCAATATTTGAATGCAAAAAGTCCATTGATTTATTGAATATGAATATGCTTATGAGAATGACAAAACATTTAACCAAATTTGATACATTGAATAAACAACAAACAATTACTCCTGACTAAAGGAAGTTGGAATAGTGTCTTCAGCCTTCCAATTATCCAAGTTGCAATCGCTATTCACATCTTCTACAGCATTAACAGTCTTGTCATGATCGGGCATAGGAGCAGTGATGACATTAGGAATATCCAGAGGATCAAATTCAAATTCCCCAGCGTCGATCATATCCTGAATCTTGTTCTTCAGCGACCAGCAATCATTCGTATCATGCCCGGGGCTATCGGAGTGATAGGCACACCTGGCGTTGGGATTATAACGAGGAGAAGTAGTGTTGGGTTTTGCAGGAGGATCTCTGAGGGTAATTAAATTTACTTTTAGCATACCCTGCAGTGCTTGTGCTAAAGTCATATTGATCTTCGTAAACTGCCTTCTTCCCGGGTTAATGTGCCTCACAGATTTCTTGTCCTTTTTCTTCTTGAGCAAGAGAGTCTTTAGTTCCTCCTGCCCCTTGGATAAGTTCAAGATCATCTCCTGGAGTTGAGCATTCTGAGCCTGGAGATCTTTGACAGTTTGTTCGAGGTCCCTTTTTCTGTTTGAAGGAAAACCGTGAGAATACTGATCCTTTTAGAGTACCTGTTATGCAATGTCATGTTATGCTATGCAATGTATGAAATGTTTTCAAGGACTTTTGGAATTTAATTTTGCATAAACTACCAAAAAAGAAAGCCACTTTTATTAATAATATTTGATTAATATTCATTATAATAAGAAGTAAAATACAATAAAAGCTCAGGTCTCCCAGGGACGGCTTCTTTTTGGGCGAAGATATGTATTGAGTCTTCGTTCCTCATTAAGCTGGCCGGTGAGCTCTAACACCTTCTTCCTTGTAGCACAGAACTGGGCTTCAAAAGTATCCCTTTCCTCTCTCAACTGGATCCAGGACTTCTTTAACTCTTCAACATCGGTAGGCATATCTGGATAAGGAACGATCTGAGGAGTACCTCCTTCAGCTTCTGGTTCAACAATCAGTGGTCCGACTGCCAGATATGGCATGACAAGTTCACGAGCTCTTGTGCGGACCCATCTGAGATAAGGTTCCATAGGAATAGAGTTTTTCTGTCCTAAAGTACTTCTTTTCACCATGCCCCAAGCTCGCACAAATCTTTGACGGAGACCTTGGGAATCGTTATCATAGTCAAACACCGTGCCTTGTATAATTATTTCATGTGGACCATCTCTTCGAGCACAACCAAACTGACGTAGGGCTAAAGCAGGATTATAAGTAATACCTCCTCTTATCCCCATGAGTGGTACATTAGGGAATTCTCCACAACGGTCAATGATGATATTGTTTTCTTTGAAATGAGGACACCAACGGATGTCTGAGTGGGAGAGCGACATTATCCTTTGAGACCATCTCAAACTTTGCTCATTCTTCAAGACTGACTGAGGAAGGTGCGAAATAAACCACCTGGATAATAAAGGTATGCAGCACATGAGAGTCCCTTGCCTCTTCATAGTACGAGTGTGAAGGGAATGCAGAATGTCGCCGAGCAAGGTAGGCACAGGGTTACGAGCGAGAAATATCTGAATAGCATTCATATCTATGAATTGATCTGGATTAGGGAATAACACCAAACCATAGATTAGTAATGCTAGAATCTCCTCGAAAGCATGGACATTCATGACTTTTAAGAATTCTCGGGCCTTATTCATCAGAAATTTGGCAAGTAAACCCTTAACTCCACTTCTTGTTACCCAATTAGCTTCAATATCTGACTTTGTCATGTGTAAAGCTGCGGCAACTTTTTCGGACCTCGGAATCTTTTCTAAACCACTGAAAGGTATTTGATCAAGAATAGGTATCCCAAGCAGCTGGGAAAATTCTTCTAATGTGGGCACCAACTGATAATCTGGGAATGTGAAGCAATGATGTTTAGGATCGAAGAACTGGAATAGGACTCTCATCATATCTTCTTTGAAACCAGTGGTAACCAAATCGAGGAGAGAACCATGCTTTTTGACGAACTGAGCCTGATCAGGAAGTTCTGACACTAAATCCTTGAGTTGAGGAGAGATGACTACAAAATTTATCCGGATAGTCTTCCTGGGAGCCATAGCCTTACAAAATAGAGCCAAGTTAAATCCCTAAGTCCTCGAAGTGATTAGTGCAATGTCATAATGTTATGATGTTATGATGTTATGATATTATGATATTAAACAAATAACAAGCATAAGCAAGTCATACAACAATCATTCCTAGGTTTTAAGGCTTGCATGAGTTCCATAGGTAAGTACCCTCCCCACTGAAGTTTGGTGGGTTCAACCTGTCTTAGAATAGTAACCGGGTTCTAGAAGGATCTCAAATCATTGACCTTTCCTTAAGTCCACTTCAGTGCAACACCAAGTGGTTGACCGAAGCTTCCCTAAAGTCCAATCTCAAAGAGTGTAGTATCGAGTCTCAACCAACTCCAGTCGGAACCGAAGCCAGTTATCTCACTACTTTCTAATGGCCAGGATGAGTCAATTAGGGTTCTAAAGGTCTGGTTAATGCTTTTATGACACCACGCGAATGCCAAATATTTCCTCAACTAACATGAGGAACATCAGGACATCCAAAGTGCCACATTAACCGTAGCCATCATTTTGACCATTCCAGTATACGCCGGACAGTCGCGATGATCTCTTGCTACTTACCTAAGGTACACTAGATCCGGGTGTAGGATCTTTCACTCAAGCATAACATACCCAAGCAATCCCTTAAAAATAAATCAGACAAATTGAATAAGTGATCTTGTTTTTAAGGTAACCTCTCTTTTTAAATATTCCCCAGCAGAGTCGCCAGTTCTGTCATACGGTGAACTGGACTTTTTGTGGTTTTAATCGCAATGTCGCGGTTAGCAAGAGTCGCCACCGACTTTTCTTTTATCCAATAAGGAAAGGTGGAAAAGAACAGGAAAGACCTTAATTTAGATTTTGGGTTCGGGAGGTACATTATACAAAGGGAAGGTGTTAGCACCCTTTGTATCCATGGTTATCCATGGGCTCTTAATTGCTCGATCACTTATATTATTTTTGTCTAAAAAAAGTGTTTGTGAATTGTTTGGAAAATTGTTTTGAAAAGAGAATTTAACTTTGTAATGATTCTTGTATGAATGTATACAAAGTGGTTATCTCGTTTAGTTTTGAAAATTGTTTAGAAAAATATAACTCGGTAATGATTCTAGTATGAATGTATACCAAGTGGTGATTTTCTAAAGGTATTTTGAAAGGTGTGAGGTGCGAAAAAGTGTTTTAAGTTGTGAGCCAGCAATTAAGAGTTATACCGACCCAAGGTCTTTACGGGCATTTCCTATCCTTATGAGGGTAAAACTGTCCTTATTATTGAGAAATAAGTAGTTTTATCCTTTGGATGTAAAAGGGTCATCGTAGGGTCATCGATTGGTCATTGAAGGCAACAGTTATGAGGATACCTTAGCATTCGAAGGGACTATCATCATTTAATCGTAGGCAACATCGGAGGGTCATCGAGGGACAAAGTTGTATATTCGAAGGCAACATCCGAGGGACTATAATTTATTTTATGATGATTTAACCGAAGGGTCTTTGCTAAGGGTATCCCCACATTCGCGGGACATGACCGTAATATCGTAATCGTAAGGCAACAAAGAGAGGTCCAAGATCACTTATTCAAAGGCAAAGTTTTACAATTAATTAGGTGATTAGGAGGAATTCTCCCACATTAAAATTAATACATAAAATTAATACATTAAAATTAATACATTAAAATTAATACATTAAAATTAATACATTAAAATTAATACATCAAAATTAATTAGGTAATTTAGGGTGAAAACTCCACAAGGGTATCCCACAAATAAAGTCGAATACCTAGCCAATAACCTTTTCCTGGGATATGTGAACCTTTTCGAAGCTCAAAAAGAAACATGTCAGAATACCAAATCAGGGTGCAATCGAAGATTACACCGGAAAAATATCGCAACAGTAAATAGGATAGGATGAATAATGCATGGCTATGATAAAAACATAAAAAAAAAAACAGACTAGAAAAATCAGGTACTGTCTCGTTCGCCTCTGCCTCGCCTAGCGAAGGCCAGGCGAACGGCCACGGATTTTGAATTTTGAGAAAAACAGCCCCATGTTAGGAACCTTGAACTTTATGGCATTTTATCACAGGAACAGCATGGTCAAACATTCAGGGTATTCAGGCATATTTAAATTCACATACGAAAGCAAATTATATATCAACATTTAATCATGATGCATTATATGTGTAGATATGGCCAATTGAAAGTATAAACTATAGAGATACGCAAACCTGTTTGCCAATTCAAGGTTGAAGGGATTGACCACTTGTGGTATCGGAATGAGTTAGGCGGCGGGAATTGGGCGGCGATGGCTTCGGGGCGGATGAGCTGCCTTCAGGGTTTCTTTATTCTGAATTCTCCGGGTTGGCAGGGTTCCTATGCCAAAGTTTCTATCCGTCCTTCTCTGTTCTCTCTCTTTCTTTTTCCTCAAGGTTTTGTTCCAAGGAAACCTCAGAGTGTTTTGCTTCTCTTCCTTCTTTCTCCAGTGAATCTCCCAGTGTAAACTCTAAGTCTAACTCCAAGTCTTTTTCCTCTACTGAAACTTCAGTATTTATAGACTAATTTTGTGGGTAATGGGCTTGGAATGAGGGAGACCCAAGTCCAAAATAATTTGTTATATTTTATTTATTTCTTTATTTTAATTATTTAATTAATTAATTAATTAATTAAAAAATTTTTTTTTTTTTTTCGTTTTTTTTTTTTTTTTTTTTTTTTTTTTTTTTTTTTTTTTTTTTTTTCAGGAAAAATGATGGGTAAATTTTGGGGTATGACAGATGTGAAAGCTATCATTTCTATCTTTTGAATGCTTCATTGCCTCGAATAGATCGAATGTAACTTCCTCATTTTGAACTCTCACCTTCATTAAACCGTCATCAACATCTATCATCATTCGCGCGGTCTTCATGAACGATCGGCCCAAGATGAGCGGAGCATCATCATCTTCCTCCATATCAATAACAATAAAATCGACCGGGAAAAAGAATTTGTCGACCTTCACCAAAACATCTTGGGCTACGCCATGAGGATGGGTCGTCGACTTATCCGCCAATTGCAACGTCATTCGGATGGACTTAATCTCAATGTTGCCAAGTCTCTTGATAATTGACAAAGGTATAAGATTAATGCTTGACCCCAAGTCAATAAGTCCTTTCCCGACATAGACGTCACCAATTTTAACCGGTAATGTAACTCTTCCCGGATCAACCTCTTTCTTAGGAAGCGTCCTTTGAATAATGGCACTACAGCTCGCATCAAGGACGATGGTCTCCGGTTCCGTATACCTCCACTTTTTTGTTAGTATGTCCTTCATGAATTTGGCATACTTGGGCATTTGCTCCAAGGCTTCGGCAAACGGAATGTTGATTTGCAACTGTTTAAAAATATCCATGAACCGGGCGTAATGTCGTTCATTCTCCCTTTTGGACGGGGCATGAGGATAAGGGAGGTTTTGGATTGGAGTAGTGCACACTACCTCCTTTCCCTTTGCAACTCTAGAACTCCTCCATCTAGGCTTTTTCACTTCCTCACCCCTTACTTCATCACTCGTATTTTTCTCAATCTCCACACTTTTTTTCTTTTCAACTTCACCATTCTTTTCGTTATTTTCAACTTCTTCCTTTTCACTCCACTCCCCCACTTCACCATCAATATTTTCCTCCACTATTTCCTCCTTTTCTTTCTCATCTCTTTTTTTATTCTCACTACTCAACTCCCTCCCACTTCTCGTCATGATCGCCTTACAATGTGCATTAGGATTTGTTTGCGTGTTTGCCGAAAAGGAAGGACCGGTTTGTTGTTCCGCGAGTTGCTTAGCAAGTTGCCCAACTTGAGTCTCGAGATTTTTTATGGCCGCGTCATTTCTCTTTTGGTTAGCCATTGACATTTGCATGAATTGCGTCAATGTCTCTTCCAATTTAGAAGTTACGACAGGCGGTTGTTGAGGTTGAGGTTGATAAGGATTTTGGGGAGGGTTTTGACGGCTAGAAGAACCACCTCCATAACCTTGGTTATGGTAATAGTTACTCCTAGGTTGGAACCCTTGGTTCCCTTGGTAATGTTGTTGTTGATTTTGAGGGTGCGGTTGATAAGGTTGTTGTTGTTGTTGTGGTCTTGGTTGGTAGTCCCTTTGGTTTGCCATGTAGTTTACATCTTCGAATCCCGGAGGTGGACAGAATCCGGTGTCATGCTCACCTTTACAAAGCTCACAACAAGCTATTTGTTTAGCTTTAGACGGTTCTCTCAACTCTTTAATTTGTTGCGTTAAGAGTTCCACTTGTTGTGAGATGAGCTTGTTTTGGGCAAGGATGGCATCGTTCGTCCCTAGCTCGAGCACTCCTGGCTTCTTCAAAGAGTTGCCTCGACTTTGACTCTGAAGATCATTTAGAGCCATTCGATTTATAATGTTCGTGGCTTCTTCGGCACTTTTTGACAATAACGAGCCACCCGAGGTAGCATCCAACAACGTTTTGCAGTTTGGTTGAAGTCCATTTTTGAAGATATGGATTTGAGTCAATTCATCAAATCCATGCCCTTTACATTTCCGAAGCATGGACTTGAATCTTTCCCACGCTTCATTTAATGATTCACTAGTTCCTTGTGAAAACACCGAGATGGCCGTCTTGGATTCCATGAATCGGTTATGGGAGAAAAATCTTTCGATGAATTTCTCTTCTAACACGTTCCAGTCTGTCATTACGGCTGGTGTTTGATCTAGGTACCAATCCTTTGCTTTACCGAGCAAAGCGTGGGGAAATAATCGTCTGAACAACGGAAGCTTCTGAGCCTGATCCACTCCGGCAGCCAATGCTATCTCATAAAATTTTGTCAGAAAAGCAAATGGGTCTTCATGGTCCATTCCGGTGAATGGACTTCCATATAATAAATTTAGAGTTCCCGTTTTCATCTCAGCTTGCCTTCCTGTGTGGTTGGCAAACTGAGCGGTGTTCCTTGGACTATTTATGCATGGAGTAGAAATAGGTGGTGGTGGTGGTTGCTCCATGTTTGGTATGAATGGTGGTGGATTTGTGGTCGAAGAGCTTTCTCCTTGCTCTTGGCGTTGTCTAGCCTGTTGCCTCCTACGTCTCGTTTTGCTATTGAGCCTCCTTGCGGTTCTCTCGATCTCGGGATCAAAAAGAAGTTCGTCCACAGGGATTTGCCCTCGCATAAAACGTAAGCTGCACACTAAACCAAACAAATTACAAGCACAAGTCAAAAATTCACAAGCTAAAACTTAAACAACCATTGCGATGCTCGCAATATCAATTTACAATCCCCGACAACGGCGCCATTTTGTTGATTGTAATTTTAAGTGTCGGGTTTTTGTTATCGTATCCACAGGGATTGTAAGATATCACCTCCGTTCGATGGTTGTATTAATCTTAGCTCAATGTAACAATAGGGTTTTGGTTGGTTGTCACGTTATCTTGCATAAAAAGGTAATAAAATGCGGTAAAAGTTTTGGTTTGAATAAATGAGAAATATTGCCAAAGTTAGGGTTCGATGATCACTTTGCATGTATTTGTTCGGTAAACAATCTTATAAACTCCTTTAGATGATAAATCATTTCACAAAGTCCTCCCAATATGTTTCTCTCGAACACACATTGTGAGTTTTCCCATTTTGATCCATTGTTTCTCTCGAACACAATCTATCAAAATGACAACTTTTTGGTTCAACCTTATGGTGAATAAAATCATTCATTACTATCTCTAGCTAACAAACAAGATTGGATGAAAACCTAGGTCAAGAGTTGGTAAACATCTCTCGATCATAAACCAACACAAAGAGTTTTAAATAGAAACAAAGTTTTCATCATATATTCACCATTAAAGAGTTTACACATGAAGATCCTTACATTTACACACAAAGCTAGTAATCACCTACATCTAACCTTGACAAATGGATGACTTAGCTACTCATTTTCATGGTAGCTTGGTCGGCAAGTTTCAGAAGAAGGTTGATCAACATCCAAGTCGGATAATCGAGATTGGATGGGAATCCACCTTCTTTTTGTAGAAGATGGTTACAAGATGAAGAGAAATGAAATCTAGGGCATAAAAGATCCTAAGAACAATGCTGGAAAAATATCTCTAAGAAAGTACAAAAGTGGAAAAATTAGGTAAAACTAAGGTATGGCTCTCAAAAGTGGCACTTGCTACTTATAGAGCAGTAGTGGACTGTCATGCTCGCTAGGAGAGCAGAATGGCTCGCCTAGCGAGGGTCTAATTGAGGCACAAGAGGCACCTGCGCCCAGAGACACGGTCTATCTCAGACTGTCATGTTCGCCTAGCGAACAAAACCTTCGCCTAGCGAAGGGCACGCTTCAACCTTCGCCCAGCGAGGTTGAAAGGTTTGGCTACTGGAATGCTTGCTGGGAACTCGCTAGAGCCTCGCCTAGCGAGTGAGTGCTGGCTGCGCTTTTCATCAAAACTGAACGAACTCGCTACCACCTTCGCTAGCAACTCGCCTAGCGAATTTATTGATATTTTACTGGAGCTTTTCGCTGGGCGCTCGCCTAGCGAGTGCTTCGTCACAGCCCTCGCCTAGCGAGCAGGCTGATGAATGCTTGATTTCTTTGGTTCCTTTGCCAACTTTCTTGTGTCTTCATTTTCAATTATTTCATGCCTTCTTCCTGCACAATAACACACAAATCAAAGGTACCAAGATCGTTTATCAATGTATTGCATTTCATGTTAAAACAAAGGTGGTTTTGACAATTTAGCAAGGAAATAGAGTGAAAGATACCCTTAATTGATAGCTCAAATAAGCACTTTTGGGTATCTAACAGATCCATGTTCCCAGATCTAATCCTGGCTCTTGGTTTGATTGACTTCATTTAATCATGTATGTTACGCGTTTGACTCATCCACACCATACGCGCGCGCCTCTTGGCTATTTGATGCGCCACGTCAATTAATGAACCAAGATCCAAGCGCTGTGGATTTTTCCAATTTTTAATTTCTGTTTTAATTTTCTTTTATTCCATTTTATTTTAAAAATTCATAACTTCTTTATTTGGAATCACAAAAATATGGGACCAATTGCAAAAAATTTCTCTTAAATTCTAGTTTCTAAAAATTATTTTTAATTATTTTTGTGATTCCATTTAATATTTTTTGTGAATTATTTCTTTTCTGGTTATTTTTAATTCATTTAAAATGCTTTTCAATATTCAAAAATGCCAAAAATATTTTCTTAACATCCTTGGATGATGATAAATCTATGAAAAATATTCTCATCAATTTCTTAATTGATTTGAGATTTATTTGAGATTTTAGTTCAATTATGTTATTTTTCTTCATTTTTAATTATTTAAAATTAGTTTCTGTTTTCAAAAAATGATGAAAATTTTTGTCAAACCTTGTTTGACCATGTTAGACTTATGACGATCCAATTGGACCTTTCCAAGTTGATTTGAATTGGATTTGAAGTTTGACCTTTATTTGTCCATTTTATTTCAAGTATTATTTTAATTCCAAAAAAATACCAAAAATATTTTTATTATTTATTGACTTCTAAGCTTCATCTCACTTCTGTTTATCATTGATTGATGTTGATTCCATTCATGTTTGATCAATGTGTTTTACTTATGTCATTTGAATTTCAATTATGTACATTCCATTTCCATCTTCTTCTTCTTCTTTTTTTTCTTTTTGACCAATGAGTTAATGATTAGTGGTTAGCCTTGACATATGAGAGGTTTAACCTTCTTTGATCCAAATCAAATTCATCTTGATCAAAGATCAAGTGAATTGCTTTGCATTGAAGATAGGTTGCTTCTTGGTCAAGCAAAAAACTTAAATCCATACAAGGTCATTCTTCTTTTCTTTTGGCATGGCAAGTTGTAGGAGCTTGGCTTACTAGTCATGGTCTCTAACTTGTGTTTATTTGCCTATAATTTTATTGACCGACCTCAGATAGGTGTGACTACTATATTAGTCCACTTACGATTGCTTAACATAGCGCTAAATTGCCTTATGGCACACTAACACTAACTACTAATTACTAACTTTTAATTCAAACATTTAATTATTGCAATTTACTTTAATGCAATTTAATTTCTTGCTCATTAATTCATTTGTCTTTGCCCTTTGTTCACTTTAGCTCATGTTTATGTTAATGCAATTTGCCTTTTGCTCACTTGAGCACATTATTGTGTATATACTATTGCCTTGTGCTTGTTTTATTTTTGTTTGTGTGAACCCAATGCAAATGGAGAAAGGACTTAGATTTAGGACCTTACTTGTGCTAAAAGGAGTTTGAAGAGCAACTAGGCCTCATGCCTTTAGAATGCTAAAATTGTCAAAGAGCAACTAGGCCTCATGCCTTTAGAATGCTTAATCTTGAAGATGACATTGAAATGACCCCTAATTCTAAACTCCCTCTTGTCCATTATTTTTATTGCATTGTGGAACTTTTTGATTTGTGTGTTCTTGTGATAGGGATACCAAACTTGAGCTACTTAGAAGGACCATTGTCATGAGCATCCAAAATGAGAGAGACAAGTCCAATTGGAAGATTCCTAGGAGCTTGATTGAATATTTGCTTGATTGCTTGAGTTATTTGCGTATTGCTTGCTAAATCTAAAGGAAAGGAGCAACTTGGATCATCTTTATGATCTCAAGAAGGGAACTCCAAGTGGTTTTACTTCTCTTCCCTCATCTTTGCATGTTTAGGACCTAGCCCTTCTCTTCTTCTCTCCACTCTAACCCAAGCCAAACTTTTTGTGCAAACATTAACATTGCTTTTCAAAAATTAGAAACCTAGGCACTATGCCTTTGATTTTTCAAACTCTTTTCATAACACTTATTTTGAATTAAATCTTAAGTCAACTTTGACTTCTTTTTGTGAATACTTCTAATTGGTAAATCCAACTCACTCAAATTGTTTTGTGGTTCCAATGACCATTTGTGTTAAAGCTTTTCATAAACATTAGCTATTAGGTTTGAGTTATCATAGAGCTTGATATAATACTCACATTTATCCTTAGTGATGGATCATAAGTCTTCCATACTTATTATAGGGTTAACCCCTCACTAGCATGTTGAAGCTCTTCTCACATGGTGGATTTGTGGTTTAGGTTGAGTTTTCTCCCTTTGATAACAAAATACCTTAAGGCTTTTGACCAATCAATTCACCAACTTCTTTTGAGATTTTTTACCCCGAACTACGAGGTTTTGATCCTACCTTTTTAAGATGGTACGTAGGCAATGGGTTTATCCATTCAAACACAAAATTGTAAATAACTTGTATATTCTTTTCTCATCTCCCCAATCATGTTTGCACAAATATTTTCACAAATACCAACCTACCTTACAACATTTGTAAAAAGGGCTCCCTTAGAGTAATAAGGATGTTTTGGGTGCTTAAAGCCTTCCCATTGCATAGCCAACCCCCTTACCCAGATCTTTGACATTTTTATTAGTTTTTGATTTGATAAAACTTCTCGGTTTTTGTTCGCTTTCTAACCTTTCCTTTGGATAAATAGAAGTGCGGTGGCAACTCGAATTGTATGATTTAATTTTGATTTAGTCAATAAATCTAAAGGTAACGAATACCCCGCTACAGATCCCTTGAAGGTTGATGCCATGTTACAATGGGAAACTCTGAAGTCTGTTACCAAGATCATAAGTTTCTAGGTTTAGCTGGTTACTAAAAAAGGTTTATTCAAGGCTCTTAGAAGTTGGAAGCAGTAGTATTCGTGTTAAAGATTTAGAGACAGTATCTATTTGGATCCAAATTTGAGTTATTTAGTGATCACAAAATTGGAAGTACCTATTTAATCAGAAGGAGTTGACAATGAGACAGAGAAGATGACTCGAATTTCTGAAGGACTGTGACTTTGGCTTGTGTTACCATCCAGTTATAGCTAATGTTGTAGTTGATGCTTTGATTAAGAAGTAGTTTCATATGTCGATGCTTATGGTTCGAGAGTTGGAGTTGATTGACAAATTCTAAGATTTGAGTTTAGCATGTGAAAGGACTCGTAATAGTTTGAAGTTGAGCACTATAGCGGTAAAAAATTTGAGTTTAGTATGTGAAAGGACTCATAAGAGTCACTACCGCGCTTTTATTACTTCCAAAGGAAAGGGAAAAAAGAACGAACAAAACCCAAATATGTTTTAAAACAAAACTAATAAAAAGACATAAGGATCTGGGGGTTGGTTATGCAAAGGGAAGGTACTAGCACCCTAAACATCTATAATACACTATATGAACCTCTTTGAAAATTTGTACATTTTGGTTTTAAAATGGTGTTGTTTGCAAAAGATTGGGGAGATGAGAAGAGAAATGTTTTTATAATTCTTTTATTTGCAAAGACTTCGTAAGCCTCATGCCTACGTACCAAGAAAGTGAAATGGAGGATCAAAACCTCGTAGTTTGTGGTAAAAATAACAAAGCTGTTTGTTTTGATTCATTCTTAATGAAAAGACATTTTGTCATTTTTAGGAGAACACTCAACTAGCCATTGACAAATATGAGAAATGCATTATCACGGAGAAGGGCTCCAACTTGGATAAAGATCAACAAGTCTGCCACTAACTCACTTTGGTGGAAAAGAATTATCATTAATACTATAGGGATAGAAAAATTACATCTCAATTATGAAAATGACGCATTTGGATTAAAAGAACCCAATAGTAATAAAAAACCTTCTTGTCTAAACTCTAAGAAAAAAGTTTTAAAAGAAAAAGTGCACAAAGGGCACAAAATAATTTGGATGAGTTATGTATTTTTTAATTCTTTTGAAATTGGTTTGAACCCGCTTAAGATGTATTAGTATTTATTAAGAAAAATATTTTGAAAATAACTTGACAAAAATCAAGGTTTGTTGAGAAAGTGGTTCAAGTTTGAAAATAAGAGAGAAGATTTTGAAAATTAAAGAAGGGGAGGAGATGAAGAGACTATCGTAGAACATAAAGTAAAAGCTAGGGAGGAAAGATATAATCAATAGATAACAAGCTTTATGACATGAGTCAACCAAGAATTCCCTCATTTGGATTAAGCCTCAAGCAAGCCAAATAAGCAAAGAATAATCCATGTGTCAGATGAAACCAAAATAACCAAGCCAAGTCTTCAAAAGAAGCCCAAGGTCAAAGGTACCAGATGAATCCCAAGGTCTCAAATCACAAACTCCCAAAACAAGGGTCAAAATCCTAGTTCTAAGTCCATAACTCCACAATAATGCCAATGATAGTAACCTCAAGTCCATGAATCAAGAGAACCAATTTTTTAGGGTTTTTCCTTTATTAATGTCTTTAAAAGAAAAGGAAGTTCAAATGGACAAAGGAAAAAGAGCATAAACATGAACAAAGGTCCAAGTGGACAAAGAGAAAATAGCATAAGCACAAATAATATGATATGAGATGCTAAATAAAAGTATAAAGTAAATAACAAGAAATAATTGACAAAAAACTAAAGAGGATAAGATAAATTACATTAAAGTAAAGTTAATACAATAATATGTTAGTAAGTTGTGTTAATAATCAAGAATAGAAATGAAACTTGTCATTTTTTGGAGAACACTCAACTATTTACCTACAAGTATGAAAATATGGACCTCTACATCACCATGAGAAGGGATCCAACTTGGATAAAATAAACAAGTAGGCCACTAGTTCTTTTAGCTGAAAAGGAAACAATATTTTTCACACAATACCATGGAGAGTAGGAGACTTACAATATCACTTATGAAAATGACTTACTTTCTGATTCGGGACTAATTTA
Organism: Lathyrus oleraceus; assembly: GCF_024323335.1. NCBI lineage: Eukaryota > Viridiplantae > Streptophyta > Magnoliopsida > Fabales > Fabaceae > Lathyrus > Lathyrus oleraceus. Next base: position 190,338,268 of record NC_066580.1, on the reverse strand, counting down.
GCGTTATGTTAAGCAATCGTAATTGTAATTATGTAGAAGTTACAACTATCTGAAGCCGATCAATAATAATATTTGTGTTAATACATGCTAGAGAAATGATATGTAAATCATTCTCCTAAAGTTATGTCATTCAAAAAAGAAAAGACGGTGTATCAAGCACAAAGACTATGAGAGTGGTCCATTACATCAATCGATACTTCATGATACTTAGGACAAACTTATGCATCAATCCAAAGGACCTTAAATGACCCATGATTAATTAGGAGTAGGGGTGTGCAAAAAAACCGGTTATCCATAACCAAATTGGTATCCAAATTTATCCACTTTAAAAAAACCAAACCAAATACTAAAATAAAAATTTGGGTATCCATTTTATTATCCAAATATAAACCGTTAACCATTATAAAATTTTGGTTTTGTTATTGGTACCCAAATTTTACTATGCGTTAAATTTTTATATTTGTATATTTTCATGTTTTATCACATTATAAATCAATTTTATATTTTAAATTTTTTTTAATTTTATAAAAAAAAATATTTAAAAATAAAAATCAGATTTTTTTTTCTTTTCACCAAAAATATTATATTTGGATTTTTTTTTTTCGAAAAAATTATATTTTAAATTTTTTTCAAATAAAATTATTATTTTTTTCTAAATAAAAAATATTTTGTATTTTTTTCAGTAAAAAAAATGTTTTTAAAAAAAATAGATTTTTTTTTATTTTCAGAATATAATTTTATTATTTTCAGTTTTTTTTTAATATTTTTTTTCTTTTTTCTTAATATTTGTTATTTTTTTCTAAAAAAAATTGTTTTTTTTATGTTTTTTAAATTTTAAAAGAAAAAATATTTTAAAACCTCATAAAATTTGTTTATGAACAATTATGAGAGATTTTAAAAATTTGAACAATTTTTTTGATGAATTATTTATTTTTTGAACAATTATGATTTATAGAGATATGATTCATAATCATTTTACTTTATGACCCTTTTTATGTAATCATACTTTGGGATTGTTTTTAATCGAGATATTATTTGTGGTGATTATAAAAGTCAAATTTAAAGTAATTTTTTAAAATAAATATTTTTTTTATATAAAATAGTTTTATAATTAGTGAAAATAAAAAAGTTAGTTAAAAGAAAATAAAATTATTTTTGATATATTGATTTTTTTTAAATATAGTTTTAAAAACTAACTTTTTTATAAAAAATTAATTGGTTTTATGAAAATGGTTTTAAGAACGAAACCGAATCATATATATGGTTCAATTTGGTTTGGTTCATGATCCATGCACACCCCTAATTAGGAGGTAGATTTGAAATGATGAAAGTTCATCAAACACCAATCGACACATCATGAACAAGATGGACACAAACCATCCAATGATCAAGAGAAAAAAGGAAGAGAAATAGATGAAGAAGAAGAAGACAAGAGAAACCAACCAAAATTGGATCAAAGGATTGATCAAGTCATCATCAAACTCAATAATCCATCTTGGTGGACTAGGGTTTTCACCCCATCAACACCCAAGGTCCATTGAGTTTGATGAGACATATGATCAAAATAGCCAAGATCCAAGGCCAACAGAAGTCAACAAAGGTCAAACAAGCATAAAATGCATCAAAAATATTTTTAAAATAAATTTTAAAAGGGAAATAAAATAGAAAATTCATAAAGACTTTCAAAATACCAAATAAATGGCCAAGAAAATTAAGGAAGGTTGGAAACAAAATAAGAATCATAAAGTAAATTTTTCATAATTTTTAAATGCATAAAATTATTTTTATACCAATTAATACAAGGAAAGAAGAGGAAATTCAAGAAAAATAGAAAATCAAGAAAATAAAATATGGAAAAATAAAAATCAGATGAAGAAAAATAAAAGAAAATTTTAGAAATTATTTTGGGAGTTTTTGGATAAAAGATGATTTTTCTATGAATTTTTAAAAGAAAATGAAATTTAAAATAAAAAAAATAAATAGAAATAAAAATCAGAAAACACGAAAGCATTGATCTGGCCTCATTAATTGACGTGGCAAATCCAACAGCTATCAGGCTAGGTTGCACGGTGGAAAATAGTTTGAATAAAACAGGGGATCACATTCAAAATGGACCAATCAGAACATTTCAAAATGCCAATGTGTATGGCCAACTTAGATGACTTGAAACAATCCGGTGATCCCTCATCATAGTTTCATCATTTGGTAAATTAAGAACATGAGACAACCACCAATGTGATTGTCTCCTCGTCACGAATTCAACCTCATGCTCAAAATTCATTTATCTAAACTGGGCATGGAAAATTTCCGAGAAGTTTCAGAAACAAGTAAGCCAGGAAAAGTAAAATTAAATGATGAACACGATCAATCAACACCAGATAAAATAAGGAAAAGCATTAGAGAGTGAAGGACTACATTGTGATAACTTGTTTGAGTTCAAAAGATGCTCGGAAATACCTTGTCCAAATAATGATAAGAACTTGAAGAAGCTTGATCTGATCAGGGAACTTCAGGAGGTCTTAGAGCTTGGGAATTGTTCTAAAAGCTTCAGAGGAGACCGAATGTGCTAATAGAATCAAGAAATGGGATTGAAACAAGCTAGAAATTAAAACACGATAGCTCAATTTTCTGGAAAAGTTTGAAAGTGAAGTAGAGGTTCTTTGGCTCTCCAAAGCTTAGGAATGAAGCAAAAATATTGCTCTATTTATAGGGAAGTTATTGGTGATCTCATACGTGCCAAATGATGCTCAATTCGTGCAAAACGAATTTGCTCATGATGTGTGAAAAATGTGACTTGCAAAACAATCAGAACTCAGTCAAATCATGTGTTTTATGAGTTTTTTTTAACTTCTGGAGACTTGATTAAACATGTTTAGGTCCAAAACACGTGTTGATTTTGCTTGTAATTAAGGATTAGTGAAGTTCAAAATTCTGATCATGGTGATTTCTTCAGTTCCAAGTCACCATGTTTAACTTAATGGGGCATCTTGCTCAGGAGGCTTTTTTATCTCATTCTTCTTGCAATTTGTTGACATTATATCAAAGATCACAATGTGCCAAGAAAGGTTGAATTTAGATGTTTGAGCACAAAGTTATGGCATGTTGAAGTTGGCATAGAAAATATGGTAATGCAACTTTGAAAATTCTAAGTTGCAAATGGCTGAAAATTACGTATAATGATGTCTCAAAGAATTCCATTGCCTTCCAAGCATAATTTGACTTTGATCCTTGAAGAAAAATTCTATAGGGCATCACAATGATATTGTGCAAAAAGAATCATCCTCAAATGTTGAAATTTGAATAAGTTATGAACCTTGAAAGTTCAAAAAAATTCACTTAAGGATAGGTCAAATTTCACTAAGTCCATAAATGACCTATAATCTCTTCAAACTTTTGATGATCCTCCAAGCATAATTGGATCTTGTCATGTAAATAGAAGTTGTCGAGGATATTGAGAAGATCCACATTCAAAAATAATAATTCAAAAATGTTGAGAATTGGAGGAGTTGTGAGTCTTTGAACTTTGACTTCAAATGTTGACTTTTTGGTCAAACTTGTTGGAATAAACTTGTGTACTTGGACTTTTCTTGAATTTAAAGGTACATGGATGATCATATGAACTTAAAATAAGGTATCCTATAATGTATTTTGATTAAATTTCTCAAAGTTTAAGGTAACTTGTTGAACAAGGCATGGGAATAAACACATGAACCTTTGACTTCTTGAGAAATAAACAACAACACTTTGAGATACTCCTGATCAAAGTGAGATTAAAAGATGCTTGAGAACCTTAGAGATCATGTTTTGAGAGATAACCCCTTGAGAATCAATGGTTGACCATACTTTGACTTGAGGAATCAACAAAAACCCTAACTGAGAAACCATGCTTGATGCTCTTGATGAAAAGCCCTACCTTGCACAATAAACTTGAAGAAAACAAGACATATTTTTTCTATTTTGATTAGTGGTTAGATAAGAAATTAACATATAAACACAAAGGTAAAACACCAATAAAGAGGTGCTTGATGATCCCTGCAAAAGACAAACCCAAAGATGAGAGGGAGAGGATAAATGCGTGGTCTCGTTTATACACAAGGATACAAATGATATATGGGACCTTAAGGTATGGAAGATACCCCTATTTAAGTTTTTTCAATTCAGAGGTATAAAGATTGAAATCTACTCTCGACTAGATTGAAGAAATTTGAATACAAAAGACCCAATTTTTTCCCCTAAGATACCGCAAAAATGCTTATGATATGATATGAATGCATACAAGGATCTCTGCGGGGAATATAGCGCCATGAGAGACAAATAACTGCTGAAGAAACGAGGAGGCTGAAATTCTGTAGGGGAATAACAAATTCCAAAGGGGGTACCGAGCTGGGGACAAACAAAGTTCCACATGTGAAAAGGAAAAAACGTGCAAACAAAACTACAGCACGAAACTTCTGGAGACAAAGGGATGTCTTCTAGGAAAATAAAGCACCAGGAAACGACTTGACTCGGGAATAATTATTGCATTGGAAACAAACCAATGCACAGTTAGGAAACAAACAAACAAAAGACCCAGCAGAGGAAGACTTATCAAAGCAAGACTCCATCGGGGAAAAGATCAATTAAAGGGGATGCCCAACTCCACTAGGGGGAGAAATTACCTAACTATCAGTCAAGTAATAGCTTAACAAAGGTAATAAGCCCGAAAGGAAAGATTACAAACTACGAGCGAAGTGATAACTTAACAAGGTAACTAACCAAAGGTAAGAGAAATATGACCTAACTGTAGCGACAAATTCATGACCATCAAGCTATGGATAAACTTGACGTCAACAAAACCAGAGTTGCCACCATGCTTTTATTGTTTCCAAATGAAAAGGGAAAAGTACGAACAAAACCCAAGAGATAAGAAGTTTTCAAATCAAAACTAATAAAATGCTAGAGATTCGGTTACAGCAGATTAACTCTGGAAGATTAGTTCCTCTTCATGATCGCACAAAAGCAAAAAGTTATGGCGAATAATGTGTATTTGCTACAGTACCGTGGCTGCTCTTTTAAACAGAATAAGGGTTTCACTTATAATTCAAACTGGGCCGAAAAACCTAAATTCGGTCCAACAAATGGCCCAAAAGAAAATATTTCCTAAAGTACGAAACTTCAACGAATTATTTGAGACGTCTGCACTCCGAATCAGCTTTTGGCTTCAACTTAAGAGTTGTATATCTTTATCTTACCTTTCCAACGCATGTCATAATGTGTAAAATGGGATCCAGTAGCTCAAGTTATGATCCGAACAGTGGACAGGTATCAAATAACCGCTAAAACTGAAAATAGCAAACGAAAATAGATTAAAGGGAAACATGAACGTAAATCTAAAAACATAATAAAATAGTAAAATAAGCAAAATAAACTAGATAAATGCCTAATTACAATTATAGAAGAATGTGCTTCAAAATGCACTGATCAAATTCCCCCACACTTGAACTTTTGCACTTCGAGCAAAATTACAATTTCAAAACAAAAGGAAAGAAAACAGAGCTTGCACTTCCAAAAGTTTTCAAGATACAAGGTATAAGCATAAACCTAATTCTAAGCTTCAAGAATATGGTGTTAGTAAGCAACTTTTTGTGACATTCAAAGTAGATAGAAAAATAGATTACCAAAAAGTACATCAACAACAATAAGATTCTCACAGGATATAATTCACTCAACTCTCAAGTGGTTAGATGAACTGTTTACACTCAAAGCACAACATGAAAATTAGTACTACCATAAGCTTGAAAGGACTCTAACATCCACATTTGAAATACATGCACACAAAGATCAAAAGGACTTTTATTTGGTTGTAACATGGCCAAGGTAAGGGTGAATTAAATCCTAAGGGGTACTAGGCTAAAATTCAAAGAGATAAAAGAGACTTGAAAGAAACTGCGGGAGTTGAATTTACAAAATATTTCATTCACTTGAACAACTCTATAGCAATTGTTTTCTCTTCTCCTTCCTCTTTTTATTCTTTTTTTTGAAGGAGTACGTATTGACATGTATTGAAATATTACAAACATAATTCTTTTTTTTTCTTCCTCTTATCCTTCTATTTTTTCATTCCTTTTTTTCTTTTCTATTTTTTTTCTTTTTCTGACAACTTCTGAAATATTACAAACATAATTATTCAACCCCACACAACTCCAAACAAGACTCTTTCAACCCTTTGAATAGGGTGATAACATTGTTTTTAACTTCTCGACTTGTAATGAGTTTTAAATAAAAAAAATGATAATAAGCTCAAGAGGGTTTCAAACAAGGGATGCAATTATTTTAGGATTGACTTTTTGGCTAACTGGCTAAAAACCAAAACAAAACAAAACAAAATTGCCTTTATCATATCAGTGTGCACAAGTAAACAACAACATCAATAAGAGTCAATTCAAGTTCTAGAGACCAACAGACATGAGTGAATCACACAAGAAAGAAAAAGATGGATTTTTGTATGTTATCCATATAAGGCTCAAAGCTCACCAAGGTTAATGATCTACTGCTAAAGATATACAATTTAGAGTCTAGTTCTACCTATTATACTAAAAATGCACAGTAAATTTTTCACATCACACCACAATACTTTTAGTCAAGAGAACTAAGAAAAATACTCATAATTATAACTCAAAAACAAAAGGAAAAAGCTCGCAATTTTTTTAAGAAAGAAAACAAAAAACAAAACAGAGAAAAACTGAAAACAAAACAAAGAAACACAATAAATAAATGGTTCCCTCCCCCACACTTAAAACATACACTGTCCTCAATGAAAGAGCATAAATATAAAATAAGAGTGAGAGAAAGGAAAGAACACACCCGAGGAGTCAAGGCGGATAAATGATCGCATAAGCAGCCTTTCCCAAAGAGAGCTCTTCTACAGACTCTTCTTCCAAAGTCGGGTTCTCATGGAGTAGCTTTGGGTAGTGTCCATTGACCTTAAAATTTTGATTAGTGCATTTTCCTTGTATTCCAGGATCAAAAAAGTATCTTCGATAAGTAAAAGTATCAAATGGAAAAATTAAAGTGGTCTTCTTTTTACCCTCTGGTATAATATAGATCTCATTTTTCACAACATGCAAGATCAAGAGGTTAAACCGCCTTTGGGGCTGCCTCACTACGTTTTCTCCATCTTCAAGTAAGACCTAATTCATGCACATTGATGAGCTAATACCAAGAATCTCAGCCAAGGTCCATCCAATTGCCTTCTTATGTTCCTGTTCAAGTTGAACATTTGATGAACAATATAAATCTTCAGGAAGTGGTTTAGGCTCTAAAGAAGGTGGTTTTTCAATGGACTGTATGTTTGAGGCAGCTGGGGTGTTAAGAGCTTCAGCTACATAAACAACTTCATTTACACTATCACCCTGCAAGGTAGCATTAATCTCAGCACAAACAGCACAAAGATTAGTGTTAGTACAATAATCACATGAGTAAATATCATCAAAACCAAATAAAGTTGGAAAATTAGCTGAAAACAAATCAGAATAAGCTTCATCAACAACTTTAGAAAGCAACTCTATTTGAAAAACAAAATGCTCTTCCTCGTGAATCTTCTTAATTTTCAGTACTCTTTGTGGGAAAGGGATTGGTGGTACATACTCTTTTTCAGCCTCAACAACAATAGAAGGTTCGGGTTTATTTTCAGGTGTTACAGTAACAATTTTTTTGTTTTTTTCTAGGGACGGTTTTGTAACTTTTTCGGATCTCAAGGAAATCGCACTCGCATTAGAGCCTTTTGGATTAACTACTGTTTGGGCATGTAGTTGGTTTGATCCTTGAGCTTGTTGCATATCATTCATTGAAGTAGCAGGTTATCCAATTTGTGTTTGCAAAGTCTGAATACTGTAATCTGTCCGCTGCTGAAATTGGAGACTGTTTACAACCATTTACTTGACAAGTTCCTCTAGTGAAGGTTCAAAAGGTGAATAGGTGGTTACTTGTGGAGGGTTATATGGTGGTGGTGGTGGTGATGGTGGAATGGGTAGCATTAGTTGTTTAACTAAATAGGTAAGTTCATCAATTCTTGTTTCAAGAGCTTTGTTGGAAGAAGAAACCTGAATCTCATTCACATCTTTTGCTTGGACCATAAAATTATCCCTTGTTGTGAACTGTTGGAAGTTAAGTGACATCTTCTCAATCAAGGATTTGGCGGCATCTGAAGTCTTATCAACAAGTGCTCCACCACTAGTAGCATCTAAAATATTTCTTTCCGTTGGTAGCAATCCCTCATAAAAGTATTGTATTAGCAATTGTTCAGAAATCTGGTGGTGAGGACAACTCGACACTAACTGCTTGAATCTCTCCCAACATTCAGCCAATGATTCCATGTCAACCTGTTTAATACCACATATTTCTTTTCTGATTGAAGAAGCCCTTGAAGTAGGGAAAAATCTTTCTAAGAAGATTTTCTTCATATTATTCCAACTTGTAATAGAATTTGGCTTAAGATAATATAACCAATCTTTTGCAGCACCTTGTAGTGAGAATGGAAATGCTCTAAGATTAACATGATCTTCAGTAATTCCTTGAGGCCTCAATGATATAGAACACACAATCTTAAATTCTTTTAGATGCCTATGTGGATCCTCGCCTGCAAAACCATTAAACCTTGGCAACAAGTGTATTAAACCAGATTTCAATTCGAAAGGTAAAACAACAACAGGAAATTCAATACATAAAGCATTATAATTAACATCAGGGGCAACAAGTTCTCTGAGGGTTCTTTGGTCAGCCATGTTAAACTCAATAGAAAAGAAAAAAAAAATCAACAAACAATGATAAAACATAACTAATTCAACAATGCAACAACAAATAGGAAAATATCGACAATGTCCCTATTAAGTAAAAACAATTGAAATACGAAAAAAAACAATTAAAATAAAATATAAAAAATACAAAAACACAAAAATTAATCTAATAACGTCAATTAATAATTTTGAGAATTTTTGCAGAATTTTCTGAAACTACCAAAATAGAAGAAAAAAAATCATAAAAAATAGAAAAATAGGGAATTTCGATTTTTTAGGGCGACTTCCACTATTTAGATTCTAAATAGAGGCTTTCAATCCTTGATTTTTTCCTAATTAATCGACAAAGAATCGAAAGAATCTGAGATGATTTTCTTAAAAACATAATTATTTTCTTTTTATCCTAAACCGCAAAAAGACCCGAACACAAGAAAGTTAGGGCAAAAAAAATGCTAAAAAAATAACACTTATGACTATAATAATTGTTAGACTATAATAATGGTTAAAACCTACACCCGGCACCGGCGCCAATTTGATCCCCGGCACCGGCGCCGGTTTGATCCGCTGTCGCACACGGGTCAAAACAAGTAATTAGAAAAACGGTATTTTAGCGGAAGCGACAACTCGAGTATCGTATAGCAAGGATTCTTGTATTATTCCTAACCTAATAAAATCGATTTAAGGGGGGTTTATGTTTAGTAGTCGATTTAGAAAACAAAGCAAAAAAAAAAGTGATTAAAATAAGCGATTATAAAATAAGTCAATCTACTGATTTCGGTTTCCGGCTAATCACTGGTTTTTACCTACCAATTCCCTAAGCAGCTTCGATCTCTATTCGATTCAAATTTGATCTAAAAACGCAATAGATATATGACAGGTTTATATTCCTATATTCCGAATTAAGCAAACGGATAAATACAACTGTGAATTAAGCAAACACGACTTACAAACGCAATTTAACGACAAAGCGACAAAAACAGCGATTAATAGTTAGGAATGCAATCATACGAATTTAATCAAAACCATTCCATAAAATACAAATTAAGCAAATGAAATTTCATAGAATAGAATTGAAAGAGAACGAAATTAAATTGATAGAATAAAAACCTCAAAGTCTTGGAAATTCGGTTACAACAGATTGACTCTGGAAGATTAGTTCCTCTTCATGATCGCACAAAAGCAAAAAAGTTATGGTAAATAATGTGTATTTGCTACAGTACCGTGGATGTCCTTTTAAACAGAATAAGGGTTTCACTTATAATTCAAACTGGGCCGGAAAACCTAAATTCGGTCCAACAAATGGCCCAAAAGAAAATATTTCCTAAAGCACGAAACTTCAACAAATTATTTGAGACGTTTGCACTCCGAATCAGCTTTTGGCTTCAACTTAAAAGTTGTATCTCTTTCTCTTACCTTTCCAAAACATGTCATAACATGCAAAATGGGATCCAGTAGCTCAAGTTATGATCCGAACAGTGGACATGTATCAAATAACCGCTAAAACTGAAAAATAGCAAACAAAAATAGATTAAAGGGAAACATGAACTTAAATCTAAAAACATAATAAAATAGTAAAATAAGAAAAATAAATTAGATAAATGTCTAAGTACAATTATAGAATAATGTGTTTCAAAATGCACTGATCAAATTCCCCCACACTTGAACTTTTGCACTCCGAGCAAAATTACAATTTCAAAACAAAAGGAAAGAAAACAGAGCATGCAGTTCCAAAAGTTTTCAAGATACAAGGTATAAGCATAATTCTAAGTCTAAGCTTCAAGAATATGGTGTTAGTAAGCAACTTTTTGCGACATTCAAAGTAGATATAAAAATAGATTACCAAAAACTACATCAACAGTAGTAAGATTCTCACAGGATATAATTCACTCAACTCTCAAGTGTTTAGATTAACTGTTTACACTCAAAGCACAACATGAAAATTAGTACTACCATAAGCTTGAAAGGACTCTAACATCCACATTTGAAATACATGCACACAAAGATCAAAAGGACTTTTATTTGGTTATAACGTGGCCAAGGTAAGGGTGAGATAAATCATAAGGGGTACTAGACTAAAATTCAAAGAGATAAAAGAGACTTGAAAGAAACTGCGGGAGTTGAATTTACAAAATATTTCATTCACTTGAACAACTCTATAGCAATTGTTTTCTCTTCTCCTTCCTCTTTTTATTCTTTTTTTTTGAAGGAGTACGTATTGACATGTATTAAAATATTATAAACATAATTCCTTTTTTTTTCTTCCTCTTATCCTTCTATTTTTTCATTCCTTTTTTTTTCTATTTTTTTTCTTTTTCTGCCAATTTCTGAAATATTACAAACATAATTATTAAACCCCAGACAACTCCAAACAAGACTCTTTCAACCCTTTGAATAGGGTGATAACATTGTTTTTCACTTCTCGACTTGTAATGAGTTTTAAATAAAAAAAAGGATAATATGCTCAAGGGGGTTTCAAACAAGGGATGCAATTATTTTAGGATTGACTTTTTGGCTAACTGGCTAAAAAAACAAAAGAAAACAAAATTGCCTTTATCATATCAGTGTGCACAAGTAAACAACAACATCAACAAGAGTCAATTCAAGTTCTAGAGACCAACAAACATGAGTGAATCACACAAGAAAGAAACAGATGGATTTTTGTATGTTATCCATATAAGGCTCAAAGCTCACCAGGGTTAATGATCTACTGCTAAAGATATACAATTTGGAGTCTAGTTCTACCTATCATGCAATTTTTTTTAAGAAAGCAAACAAGAGATTAGTTCCTCTTCATGATCGCACAAAAGAAAAAATTTATGGTGAATAATGTGTATTTGCTACAGTATTGCGGCTGCCCTTTTAAACAAAATAAGGGTTTCACTTATAATTCAAACTGGGGCGAAAAACCTAAATTCGGTCCAACAAATGGCCCAAAAGAAAATATTTCCTAAAGTACGAAATTTCAACGAATTATTTGAGACATCTGCATTCCGAATCAGCTTTTAGCTTCAACGTAAAAGTTGTATCTCTTTCTCTTAGCTTTCCAACGCATGTCAGAACGTGCAAAACGGGATCCCGTAGCTCAAGTTATGATCCGAATAGTGAACAGGTATCAAATAACCGCTAAAACTGAAAATAGCAAACGAAAATAGATTAAAGGCAAACATGAACTTAAATCTAAAAACATAATAAAATAGTAAAATAAGCAAAATAAATTAGATAAATTCCTAAGTACAATTATAGAAGAATGTGCTTCAAAATGCACTGATCAGAGACCCTGTGATTTTGTTGCTCACCTGGACCTTTTGGTATTCATCTGAACATGTGTTTATTCCTCTTGTGGCTTAACCCAAAGGGGAAAGGAATGTTCATTTTGACCAATGTCAAATGCTTGCTCCATCTTATGGTTAATACACTTGCACACACAAAGACTTTCTCTTGGGATACCTTACAATAAGACCTTTTATTTCATGTCATTTACTTTATGCTTTAGGATAGTCTTTTCATCTCTTTCCCACTTTTTCAATTTTCAAAACTTCTCCCTATTTCAAAAACTTCTTATTTCCAAACTTCACCATTTTCTTAATAAACTTTGACTTTGTCAAGTGATCCAGAAAGTTTTTTTCTCAATAAATGCTAAAACACTTAAGCATACTTAAACATTTTTCAAAACTTCTAAAAAAAGAGATAAACCTCATCAAACTTCTTTTTGTGCCTTTGTGCACTTTCTTTTAAGAGCCTTTTTTCTGGAAAAAAAATTGGTGATGCAAACCAATATACTTCTATAACATGTTGAGAAATGATTGACATTTTCCACGTGAATGATGAGATGTGCTTATGAGAAAGTCCAAGTAAAAGCCATCCATATCAAGATGATGCAAATGCCCATTTCCTCATACTTGTGGATACTAAGCTGAGTTTTCCACTCAAATACGACAAAATATCTTTTCAATTAAAATCAATCAATAAACAACCCAATTTTTTCATAAACACATATTTGCAAGTGGTTTCTATGAAGTACCATAGATGTGAGGGGTGCTAATATCTTCCCCTTGCATAACCAACTTCCGTATTCAGATTTCTCTTTTATTTTACTTTGTATGCATTTTGTTCGACCTTTGTCTCATTCCTTTTGGAAACAATAAAGTTCGATGGTGACTTTTGCTTTTCTGAGTTAAGTTAATTAATAGCGTAATCTCAAACGTTTCCCGTCGCAACAAGAGGGAATGTAGGATTTGGAAGAAACCGAAAAAACATGATTATATGTTTTTGGTATAGTAAGGAAGATACCCTTTCTATCCATAAATATTGTTATGCTAGTAGTAGGAACAATCCATAATTTGTTGGACATAGGTCCATTAAGAGACAGTGATTTTGATGATGTATTTAATAAAAAATCCTGTAAAGATATTAGTTAAAAGGACAACTCTAGTATTATTTATTGGTTTGAAGAAAAAATATTAACAAAATCCAAAGCATATATTTTTTTATTGGGCTAACCACATACATTATGGAAGCTACTCTAACTTTTATCTAGGTCCTACTTAAAAAAAGGTTGATAGACAAGAAATGTTCAACAACTAACCTAAAAGGACTCACAAATATATGGTTACCAATACATAAAATTGTATATATTACATATATTCTTATCAACCGTGTTAAAACACTAATCGTTGTATTGAACATCGATTGGTCACCACATGATAAGAGAAAGGTTCAAGGCAATGTAGAATTTGGAGTATACCTGAAAGGCATGATTATATGTTTTGGAATAGTAAGTAATAGACCCCTTCAATTCATTGAAATTTTTATACAAGTAGAAATAACAATCCATAACAAAAGTGGGAGTGATGTAGTTAATGTACACTTCATCAGACCTAAAGAAATTTTATATACAAGAAGTATGTTCATATCTTTGATGTGATTTTTACATATAACAATAAGAAAGCAAAGTAATTTTTGGTCTATGTCGTTATCCAAATATTTTATTATTAACATTATAATTCAAAACTATCATCAATTCTAATTGTTCATCTAATCACCACATTTAAAAAATTAGTACGCAATAAAATCTACACGATATAGTTTTGAAATTGTCGCGTTCATATCAAACATCAGTCCTTAAAGCCTTCATATCACATTCTGCTGTCATGTAATTTTGGAAAGCTTTATCATATGATAAAGATGTTTAAAAATAAAATTCTTAAGAAACCATTTATAAGATGAAAAGAATATGAATTATATTCCTCCAATCTTTTGCAATTGAAATCCTAAATCTACAATTATTGAAGACTATAAGCAAAAGGAAACTTATTCTGTGACACTCCATATCACAATCTAAGAGCTTGATTAAAAGATTTTTTTTTAATTTTATAAATTATTCTGAAAATTATTAAAAATGAAACAATATGTTATATGTGAAAGTAAGGTTAATGGGTTTTTTTATTAGTGCTAAATGAAGTGTTTCACTCACTTAAAATTTTGAATTTTAAGAGATGGAGTTCATTCTCAATATGTATGAAATGGAATCTCGCATGTCAAAAACCTAGAAAAAAATAAAAGGTAAAATTGAGTCTAAAGATGTAAAAACCGACTTAAGTTTGTGTATTGAAAGTTTAGGAAAGTTTGAAAGTAATTCCAAAAAAGATATAAATGAATCCAAAATTGTGTTTCATGTTTGAAACAAGTTGTAAATGATATAGAATCGACTCTGTAATGAGAGAGTTATATAATAATTTTGTAAATGTCATAAATAGGTTTCATGGTCACCAGGGTGAGTATTCATTTCACTCGAAATCACTACGATACTTTTATGTATGATTTATTGGCCTTAAAACTTTAAAATATTATAATTATACAAATCATTATTTATAATGGATTAGGTTAACGATTGTGCTTAAAATGTTTTTATCCGTTGAAACTTAAAATAAGGTGTGATATGACTAATTTGGGTGCCGGGGAGTGAATGAGGATATCTCAATAATTCTTTTTCCTACATTACCATCATTTTATGGTACAAAACCATCAGAAGAATGATAGCAATATATTATTTAACAAACTCTCTTTTTTCGATTAAAATTGATATAATCCCACAAAATAATGTAGAGCTATTAAAATTTGGTGAGAGTCATGTGAGCTTAATTTAATAAAGAGTGTGTTGAAACATGTGTTTATGAAATTACTCAAATCATAAGTGCAATTATTATGAAATTAGGATAAGAAAAATTAATTAAACTATTGGGTACCAATAAAATAACTTCATTACAACTCATAGAATATTCTATCATAAGGTATATAACACATTTATTTTTCTAGCAAAAAAACACATTTTATTGGAAATGTTTGTATTCTCCATAGTCGGGTCCTCGTAGAATCAAGGACTCTTTATAATCCATTTACATTTGTAATCAATGCACTTGTGAACATAATACTTAATCCAAGCTTCCAAACAATCCGAGTCAGTTTCACATTGAATAATTTCTATAATAAAAAAAGATAAAATAATTAATGTTACTAAAACATGATAAAAGAATGCGTGTATCAACAACAAAATAAAAATATGAAATTCCAAAAAAAATAAAAAAGTGGCTTACCACCACCAACTTTGGTTGCCACAATAAATAAGCAAAAACATAAAATGATAGCATAAACAAAAATGAGAAATTTCACCATATTGTCTATATTTGTTTATAAGAATAGAATATGATTCGAGCTATTTATAGTTTATAAATCTCATGGTATTCTAAAAAATAATTAAATTATTTTAAGCAACTATGATGTTATGAAAATCATTATTAAAATATAATTATTATTAATTATATTTTATATAATTAATGGTGTATTTGGTTTGACCCTTTAACGCGTTTAGTAAGGGAGCCATAACAATAAAGGGAATTTTTTTTAACCTTTCATTACTTTTAACTTTTCATTCCTATTTTAACCTTTCATGATACTAAAGGGAAAATTTATTTTATTTTACCAAGGAAAAGGTATTTTCTATGTCTTTAATGTTAATTTAGAATTTCAGAAGCCCTATTTAATTTGTTAGGTTTCTCAATTATTTGGTCATTCTTTGGACAATTATCATCAACCAAGTAGGGAAAAACACAAGCTTGAAACGGCACTAAGTAGAAAATTATTTTTAAATAAATCCCAAGAAAATAAATCAAAAATCACAAAAAATACACATATAATACCACATTTGGTCTTGTTTATAAAGAAAAAGTTTATATTTTAGATTCAATTAATAATTAATACATTTGATCTATATTTTGTTTAGATAAATTATTTATTCAATAAATTTAAAAAATAAACATTATCTTATAAATAGAATAATAGAGAGTATTCAACCATAATCACCTGTAGACGTGAAATTGATTGATACGTTGATTTTCCAATACCTTAAAAGTTATTGTTGGTAGGAATATTGTTAGTGTGGGTAAGACATATGTACTCCAATAGAGAGCAAATGGAACTAGGTTGTTTAACTCCGCAAAAAAAATTACACTTAGAACATAAATATATATTGTTGTTCATGGCTGACCGGAGGAGCCAGAAGGTCCAGCCCAGAAAAAGAAATAATCAGTTTAAATCATTTAAAATGTATGTGTACTACCTGGGAAAGAGCGTATGAGATTCAGAGCCAATATATATCCAACAACTCTTCATATTTCACGTCTTAAAGGCAACTGGTGGTTAAATTCGCTCCTCTATATAAATAAAAAGAGTATCATTCTCAACTACACAATTTCAAATTCATATTTCATTCACTCTTCTACTTCACATATTTATTTGAGTGTTGGAATGATAACCTTACGGATCAGCCACTCCATCACCGCATTTGAAATTCAAGTTCGTCGTTGCACATCACAACCACCCCTCTCCGATCAATTATGGTTCCATAACAATACACTAGAGTCATTTGTGGGGATCGACTTCTGATTCTCGTGATTTCCACGATTGCACATTCTCATTTTAATTCATTGATTCGAAGCTCTCTCAACCTACCATATCAGAATTCCTAAGAATGAACTTCAAATTTGATGTTCTCAATCCATTCTAGTAACAGATCCATTCTGAATTTCATAATTCCCAAATCTATGATACTATGATCTCATGAAGATGGTTGGATCTAAAGAAACTCGTTCCTCTGCTTTAAGTAACACCCCATTTTTTATTAGATATTTTATTATATTTTAATTATTTGAATTATGGATTTTGATGATTTATTTTATGAGTGAGTGTTGGCGGAGTATGTATCTTTGAGTTAGGGGTATAGAGGGATGATAGAAGTAAGTAGAATAATTTAGAATTGTTTTGATAATTAAAAGTAATGTGTTATTTATTTTTTATTATATTAATTAGTGAAGATTTAATAATTGAGTCAAATATGAGAAATTGAGAAAGTTAGTGAGAGGAAGGAATATGAGATAATTAAGTTTGGGCCAAGTTGGTGATTTGAAAAAGTTTACCCTAAAAATAAAAAGTTAAGAGGAAGTTATGTTTAGGGAGATTTTCACAGTACATGACATTTGAGAAAAAGGAGCAAAAAGACAATAGGAAAGATGATCAAGGGAAGAGAGTGGAGGTTTCAATTCAGAATTTTTGCAAGGAATTCAGTAAGAGTGAGAACTTGTTTCAATAGTAATGGGTATGGTAGAAAGGTAGAATGGAGAAACTTTTAACCTCCTTAGGGTTGGGTGTTTTGATTCATAATTTTGAAGTTGGATGCTATGATAGTTGTTATATGATGATTATATGATGAATTTCGTGTCCCTTATGTGCGTGTATTTTTCTGTTTTTATGATTGAACATATATCCACCATTGTTGCAATTTTGAAGGTTTTAGGCATAATCTTAAAATTGTGATTAAATGATTTAATTGTGTTAAAACTGTAAATTAAATTAAAATATTTAGAGTATTGTATGAGTTGTAATTTTATGAGCGTTTGAATTTTTACGAAATCGAAATCGGAGGTCCGGAAGGCCTCCAACGATGAAAAATGCAAAAAATTATGCATTCTGTCCGTCACGATCGCGCTCAGCGCAGAAGCCTTTTTTTTGTGTTTTTCGATTGAAATCATTTTTGTCATAACTTTTGATTCGTAAGTCCAAATCGAGTGTCGTTTGAAGCATTGGATATTTGAAATAGAGGACTATAAATTTGTTTTAGGGATACAAAAAATTTGGTGATTATTTCATGGACGTTTTTGGGGTTGAAGAAGATGAAAAATATGTTGGGAATTTTAGAAAACAACAACTTTCTAGTAACGCCTTAATGCACGGTTTTGATCATACCTTTCAACTCGTGAATCATTTTGGAATGGGGTTTGAAGCATTAGAAAACTGACTATAAAAGATATAAAGTGATAATGATAAATGAATTGTTTAAGTATTATTCCTATGACTACTGTGTTGGTGAATTTTTTATTCATACGTTCGATTAATGAATTGTTGACATATCCCGACGATTTTGGTCATAAATTTTATTTTGTAAGTCCGATTTTGATGTCGTTTGAAGTGTTAGAAAGCTAACGCTCATACCTATAACATGGTAGTGATTGTTGATATGTTTTAATAATATTCACATGCCTAGTATGTTAATAAATGTATTGGTTTATACGTTTGGTTGATGAATTGTTACATTGTTGTAATATCGTGGTGTGATGATTATGTTGTTATGTCGATGATGTTAAGAAGTTGACAAGTTGCTGCTATTTGTTGATATTATTCACGTGGCAACATGAATTGGTTGTTGCATAATGAATGATGTAATGCATAAATGATGAGATGTGTGTGGGGATCCTTTAGGTGAACCTTGTTGTGTTAATGCATGTTATTTGAGAGTCATGCATCTTGGTGTACGGGGTTCGGACTAATTTTGGTGAGCCTTGATTCTATGGTGATGGATCGGGTGCGAGTAGCTAATTCTTATTATGGGGGATTAGTGAAGCGTTACCTATGTTGATGGTAACGAGTTTTGGTGAGCCTCGATCCCATTATGATGGATCGGGTGCAAGTAGCTAATTCCTATTATGGGGGATTAATGAAGCGATACCTATGGTGATGGTAGCGATTTTGGCGTGCTCCGGTTCCAAGAGGGAATCGATCCTATGGTGGGGATCATGGACTGAGATGAACCTGAGTGTTCATATTTGGTAGCACGTGCATGTTGAGTCGGTGTTGAGTACATTGCATACGTGTTGCATTTGTATTGGTTGTTATTGATGTGTTGTTGGATGAGATGTTGTTGCATATGATGTTAATAATAATTTAGATGTGGTTTTGTATGATATTTATGATAATTGAGATGTTGTCGTGTATGATATTGATTATGATTTGGATGTAAGAATGTGATATATTCTTGTGCATGATTATGTAAATGTTGTACTCTATTCTTCATTCTATATCGTTATTATTGAAATGAATTCTCACCCATTCTGTTTGAATGTTTCCTTTACATGGGCATCGTGCAGATACTCAAGAGTAGTATTGCTGAAGTAAGTGGAAGGTAGCTCTTGGATTACTTCTTTATTTAGTCGGTTTTACTAGTGGTACCTTGCTCCGATCATGTAACATCGGGTTGGGTTAAACGCTTATTTTATTCCTTATGTCTGATTATGTTGAAGCCATAAGACTAATTTTGTTGTTGAGAATTCTTAAGATGTTGAGTTGATTGATTACAACTCTCTTATTTTGTTATTATAATTGAAGTTGAGACTAGATGTTATTACTTGCTTTATCTTCCATAATTGTGATGATAATTTTGTTACGATGATACTTTAAAATGGAAGTGAGCATGCAATGGAAAGTTATGAATGTCTTATTATGTGAATATATAATACCAATCAGATAAGCTAAATGTCGTGTAAACATCCTTATTATAAATGTGTGTATTGAAATTTTATTGTTGTAACCCGTGTTACGGAGCAGGTCATGTGTGTTATGAATGTGTGACACCCTACGTATGTTTTATTTTATATTTAATTTACACGATAAATTATGTGAGGGGTTTAGGGTGTTACACTTTACGTGAAGTTGTCACCGCTACGGTTGTCGCTCAAGCCGAAAGAAATCAAATATATCTTTCTTCTCAAAGAGAGATGGATAAAGTCATTGTAAACATTATGTTTCATCTAGATCTGATCGAACTACCAGGTTCAAGACCGAAAGCATTTCCTAGTTTCCAGCTGTTGTAACTAGCCTCAGATTACAAGTAGCTAATGAGTTACTTAGCAGCATGTATAACATAGTTTGGTAGAAAAACTCGTTGGTGATAGAAGAAAGATTTATTCGTCTAAAAGAAAGCTAACACAATGCACCTCTAAAGGGAACTACCGTGCATGAAGCGATTTCCAACAGAAGTCAGACTATCGTTCCTGAACCGGTAGCATCACGAAGAAACAAAGCTCTGAAATCTCGAAATCATCATAAAAGTAAGAGACGTCAAATTCCTCCTTAAATCCCCAGGGGAGACCGAGGTAGTGATGTTCCTCCTCCTCAAGTACACGTAGGAAACCACCAGAGAAGAGTCCACATAAGCATCCTCTTTATGCTCGCGTCCTAGACAGATGAATATTAAAGTCAGTAGATAATCCTCCGAAGCTTAAGGACTACGATGGGAAAGGAGATCTTGATGAGCACGTGTAACTCATTGATGAACATCTGAACTACTTCCACGATGACGAAGATCCCAAGTGCAAACTATTTTCACTAACTCTAATAGGATTTACCAGTCTCTAGTTCAAAGCTCTGTCGGATAGAACCATTGAGTTGTACATAGATAGGAATCCAGAGGGAAAAAAGAGAGTTTATGATCTTACATTGACCCTGTCACGCAAGTATTCATTTAATTGGAAGGAGATGGAGAGGGTCTTAAATGATGGATATTTGAGAATGGCCTGTTACAGGATAACTCATTTAAGAAGAACTTGAGGTGTAAGGAGTATGTAGTGTGAAAAAGATTTTTAATAGAGCACAACCATTCATCAACCTGGACAAGAAGCTCAATGCCCAATTCATAAATCTAGGCGCAATAGATGCAAGTTCTGGTCGTTCATCCAAAAAAGACTACAACAAGCGGAATGATGAATTTTACCATGGAACCTGTGGTCGATACGATAAGTACACCTCTCTCAACACTTCCAGAGAAAATATATAAAATGAGTGTATGTACAGGGAATTTCAAAAGTTCGCTATTAAAATCCTCTTTCCTATCAAGGAAACTTCCAAAACTGACAAGACAAGATACAACCGCTTCCACAAGGGCCATGGCCACACCAACATAAATGCATCCGGCTGAAGGATTCCATTGAGGGTTTAATAAAGAAGGGCCACTTGACCAGGTATACAAAGGGAGGAAAGAGAAATAGAGAAAAATCTCTAAAGAATAATTCGTCATCTAGGGCTATGGATGTTATGGCCAGCAGGGAAGAGACTAGCGGTGAGGATATCCAGAAACCTAGCATATTGTCCCTCTTTATCTTTCTTCCTTGGGGCATGTAGATACGGTAAATTTTTCACCGGAAGACTTGTCACCTTTCCTTTCACTTTTCTCTTCTTCTGATTTTTTGACGCCCGCTCATAATTCACATTTCTCTCCCTCTCTTCTTTCTTATTTTGTGTACTTTCAACTAATGTTTCCTTATTATTCTTTTCTTCTAACTCTTCCTCACTTTCTTCTTTCTCTCCCTCTAGTTTTTCTCTTGAATCGACAAATGCTCTTTCTGTTTCCAAGTTCTCATTAAATCCTATTTCAACCACTCTCCCACTTATGGTTGTTATTGATTTGCAATATTCCTTTGGATTGATCTGAGTGTTGGCGGTAAAAGTCCCTCCTTGTTGTTCATCTAACTACTTTACTATCTGCCTCACTTGTGTTTCGAGATTCTTGTTTGATGCATCTGTATTTTATGGTTAACAATAGAAAGTTGCGTAAACTGGTTCAAAGTGTCTTCTAGCTTGGAGGTTTTATCTTGCTGAGGCGGATTCTACTGATTTTGGTTGTAACTTTGATACAAATTCTATATATTAGACGGCCCACTTCTTGTCTCCATCCCTGAATATAATTAGTTGCATTTCCTCTTTGATATCCATGATTACCTTGATATCACTACTACGGAAAACACATATAATAATGGTTTCACATCCATTGTTAGATAGCGTGTGATTGTATGTATGATGGTTTCCACAACGGGCGTGTGACCGTGGTTATAAGCTAGGTAGCGCACTACTTATCACAACAGTTAGATTAAACAATTGTTGTGATATATATATATATATATATATATATATATATATATATATATATATATATATATATGTCATGGGTTAGAAACCCAACAGCTGCAACAATTTATTTGGAATATAAGCTAGGTAGCGCACTACTTATCACAACAGTTAGATTAAACAATTATTGTGATATATATATATATATATATATATATATATATATATATATATATATATATATATATATATATATATATATATATATATATATATATATGTCATGGGTTAGAAACCCAACAGCTGCAACAATTTATTTGGAATATAATTAACATTTCACCATGGTTACAGAAGATAACTATTGTGAAAAGGACTTGTGTTTATTATAAAATATGTAAATTGCTTGTTTTTCCTTACATCTCACTAAACATATACAACTAATAAAATTGATGTAGAAGATAATAATTTAAAATTTTAAATTATTCTTGAAAAACAACTTAAACGAACCACTGTTTTAAAATTGCATTCATACCGTAATTCATCTCTTGCTGCTTAACACGTAGTATTTGATTCAATGCCCTAAATTTGATATTTTGCAATATAAATTAATAGAGAACGAATTGTTGCTTTGAAGAATCTGGAGAAATAAACCAAGTTCTACGTGTTAAAGAGCGATATATATGAATTATGAGATGGATGCAATTCGAAAAACACGTTTGATCTAAGTTGCATTTCAAATATAACTTAATTTTCGAATTATTATTTTCTAAATCACTTTAAATGACTGCATGTTCAATGAAGGGTGAGTAAAATGAACAATCTACATACATTATAATAAACTAAACAACAACATACATCAACAAAACGGCAACAACATACCTTTTATTGAAAAGATTCGTTGAATGATCTGAAATTGATCTACTTTGTGTTGCCATGAAGAAAAGGTACAAGGAGGATGAAGCTTCCAAAATTATTTCATACGTATTGTTTCTCCATAGCAAAACAAACAATTTATGAACCACGTCCATAGTATGAGCTCCCTTGAACCAGATTTCAAAATATAAACAACTTTCAGAATGTTAACCTATTTTGAAAACATAAGTACATTGTAACATAAATAAGCAGTACGCTATAACATAACAAGCAACAACAACCACAACATAACTAGCATTAATATTGTAATATAACAAGCAACAATAACCAGCAATATATTATTAACATAACAACCAACAACCAACAACCAACAACAAATCATGTAAAATATAACAAAGGTCTTCCATCTTCATGCCTAGTTAAATTCGTGGAGTTCTCAAGGTCTTCATCTGATTCGAAATCAGTTACATCCAGATTCATTAGGTCATCCATAATAGCTTATACCTTCTTCATCTTTTTCAGGATTAAGATTCTTGAAAAGAATCTTCTTATAGCTTATTCCATCAGACGGTTCAATAACAGTAATATGATCCCTAACAGATTCAACTTCCTTGACTTTGTTAAACCATAACTCCATCATATCAATAATCTCCTTTGTAACCTAAATCTCGTGGATAAGTTTGTTGCTCCCAATATTCATGTTGAGAGAAACATATGAAATCATAACAAGAAAACAAAAATATACAACAACATAAAACAACCAGAACATATAAAAAAACTATAAACTCTCGAACAAGAAGAAAATCATGTGAAACATAAAAACAACATACACTAAAAAGAAAGAACAATGAGGAAGAAGAATACCTTTATGTATGAAGCGAGAGCTAATGACGAAGAAGGAGATAGAAAATATGTGTTAGGGTTTTACTGTGATAGATACGACGATACTGTCAAGAAGTTAGAGCTAATTCATTTACATTATATATGAGTAAACAATTTCACCACGATTTGTATTCAAAAATTATGATGAAACGTAATAACTTTCACAACAGTTCACATTAACAATCTTGGTGATAGGTATTTTAATTTTAATTTATATATTATAATTATAAGGACAACATTAATTGTAACGAAAATGTAGAAATTTTTTTTGGAGTTGGGATTCGAACTCTGTCACTCCATAAATGTATAATCACGGTTTATTAGTTTGACCGTAGTGCCATGTATTTTTCGTAAATATAAATAAATAAAGTGCGTTCAAAAATACGGTATTATCACGGTTAATATCCACACCGTTGTAGTTTAGTATGAGGAAAGGTCTATTTTGTAGTAGTGTATGCTCCTTGCCTCTGCTGATTTCCCATATAGTTTACTTCTTCATTGGTCGGAGGATAGAAACCAGTTGGATGGTCACCAGTAGAAAGTTCACAGAAAGCAACGTGTGAAGAAGATATTTTTAACTTTCTTAGCTTGGTTTTAATGAAGACAAAAGGCTATCATAATAAGAAATATTAAAGAAGAAAAAGATTAAAATCAATTATCAAGATTGCATGAGTTTTGGAAAATTGAAGGATTGAATCACGAAGATTGAGATACCAATGACATTTTATTTATGTATATATTTTAGGTGCTCCATCTCTTCATCTAAAACCTTCTAAAAGTTTTTACTAAACTTTCATGCATCATAAGTTTTCATTACATATCTTTCTACATGAGAATATTCAATGAGAATGTATTCAACAAGCAAAATTTTGCCTTAATGGTTGAGGGAGTGTATTCACCAATTATTTCTGAAAATCAAGAGATGCATGATTCATTATAAATAGAAGTATTTTTCAAATTCAAAAACACCTTCTTCATGAACATTTTTACAATTTTTCAAGTGTCTATAACATTTTAATAGAAACATTTTTCCTACATAATTTGTATTTGGCTTAAATGCAGTTTTGATCCTCATACTTTGATATTTTTTAATTTTTAGTCTCTTCATTTTAAAAACCAATTTTTTTATCACTGTACTTTACATCACTTGGGATTCTGATGGTCCCTCTCCAATTTTGCATACGTGGCAATGATGATTGGGACAAAAAAATTGTTTTTTGATGAGTTGGCAATAATGACTATGATTATTTATTATTTGTTTTTTTTAAGAATAAATTAATTTATAATTAATTTTTTTAATTAATTTTTTTATAAATTTTTATTTTATATTTATTTGGAATTTAATTAGTAGATTAATATATATTTCAAAAGAAATTAATGGGGCCTTAGGCCCAAACCACTTCAATATCTCTCTCACTAAATTAAGACAACATGATTAGTATGTATGTGATATATATGTTGAGAATGTAGTAAGTGTAAGTAGTGTGGATAATAGTCTCACATTGGTTGAAAATATGGAGACTTGAGCATTTTATAAGTGAGAGAATCCACCCACATATCACCTTAAGGTTTTGGGTGAATATGTGGTGTGTCTCTCACAAAGGTGTTGCTCTAGAAAAGAAGTTCCGCAATATTCAATGCTCCCTAGTAAAAAAAACTTCTCTAACACATGATATTATGAGCCTTTGGTTCGAGAAAAGAAATGGCTTACTTGTATCGAAAGTCAACGGTGCCACAAGGGTGGTGAGTAAGAAACTTTCTGTTGAAGAGTGTCAACGGCGTCATAAAGGTGGTGAGTAAGAAACGTTTTGTGCAGTACAAGAGTTTGTGGAATTAAGAAGAGCTTCCACTTGAGGGGGAGCATTGTGGACTTATACTTTAGGGGAGTGTTGAGAATGTAGCAAGTGTGACTAGTGTGGATAATAGTTTCACATTGGTTGAAAATGTGGAGACTTAAGCATTTATAAGTGAGAGAACTCAACCGCCTTAAGGCGAGATAGATGTTGAAGTGGTTTGGGCCTAAGGCCCCATTAATTTTTTTAAAATATCTATTAAACTATTAATTATATTCCAAATAAATATAAAACAAAAATTTATAAACAAATTAATTAAAATAATCAATTCTAAATTAATTTATTCTATAAAAGAATTAAATAATAAATAATCATAGTCATCATTGTCAGGAGAAGATTAAACTTTCATATTGATTTGTTCATTGAAGGAGAAGATTAAACTTTCATAAATCAGAAAAGCAATAAAGTATCAATTTCATCATAGTTGTTGCAAAGTCTGTCTATAATATATTTCATACAAATTGTTATATTTTTCACCAAATGTGTGGTGATTTTTGTCTGTAAGAAAGAGGTTGTTCTTTCTACAGGTGGTTGCAAATATGAAGGATTGTATTTCTATTTGTTGGAAAAGTCCTTTGAATTTGGGTGATTCAAAGTCCACCATTGTTGTTGGTGTTTGTGAAATTAAGGAAGTGTTTTACTTTTCTGATATTGTTAGAAGAATGTATGAGAAATCTTGGTGTGAGACTTGTACAAAGATCTAACAATAGTGAAATCTCTCACAGGGTGTGAGGGGATTAGATGTGCTCGTAGATCATAAAAGGAACTAGTTAATTCTACGTGTTCATTTACTTTACTGCATTTATTTTTCAGCATATCACTTATATATCTTAAACCAGGAAAACAAATTCATCACTTCATTACTCATAAAACCAGTAAAAATAAACCAAAAATTTCTTTACTCAAAAGCTTGTTACTTTCTCTCTAAAAACCAGTAAACATAATTAACTGCCTCTTATGTTGTGCACTTTAATATTTATAATTGGCATCAGAGTAGGTTATAGGTGACTTGTTCCTAAAGATCCAGGAATGGCTTCCGCAAAATCAGTTTTTAGAGACAGTGGTAGCAACAATAAGTCTCCATTGTTTTGTGGTGAATACTTTGATTGTTGGAAAGTTTGTATGAAGGCACATCTCGAAGCACAAGGAGAAGAAATTTGGGATGCTGTAGAAAATGATTATTTCGTTCCTACAAGTGTTGTCAATGATGTTAGTACAACCAAAATCAAAAGTTCTTAGAATAAAGATAATAAGAAAAAGGTTATCTATAACAAGAAAACAATCAACATACTTGAAAATGCACTTAGCATGGATAAGTTGTTTCATATTTCTTAATGCACAACGACAAAGGAAATATGGGATACGTTAGTATCACTCATGAAGGAACCGCTGAAGTAAAAAGATCAAGATTGAATACATTATCTAAAGAGTATGAATTATTCACAATGCATCCTCAAGAATCAATTCTTGACTTGTAGAAAACATTTGTGCACTTGACTAATCACTTGATTGCTCTTTGTAAGACTTTTACTAAGGATGAACTTAATTTTAAAGTGCTTAGATCTTTGGCCAGAGAATGGCAACCGAAAGTGACAGCGATATCGAAAAAGAAGAGTCTATTCAATATGACATCCGCAAATTGTTCGAAAAACTTCAAAAGCATGAAATAGAACTTGAAAGATTGTAGAAGTATGAAATTCAAGTAAAAGATTCAAAAGATATTGTCTTAAAAACTAGAGTCAAAATCATGATAACAATCAAGAGGATGAGTCCACTAGTGATGGAGACGATGATCTTATCAAGAAGTTTGAAAAATTCTTAAGAAGCGAAAGGAAAAATGAGATCATTAAAAGCGAAGCACCAACAAGGAAGGTTACTGTTAGATACCCAAAAGTGCTTATTTGAGCCATCAATTAAGGGTATCTTTCACTCTATTTCCTTGCTAAAATTGTCAAAACCACAATTGTTTTACATGAAATGCATTACATTGATAAACAAGCTTGGTGCCTTTGATTTGTGTGTTATTGTGCAGGAAAAAGGGCATGAACTAATTGAAAATGAAGACACAAGAAAATTGGCAAAGGAACCAAAGAATACAAGCATTTCATCAGCCTGCTCGCTAGGCGAGGGCTGTGGCGAAGCACTGCTTCGCTAGGCGAGCTCCAAGCGAAAAGGAAAATTCTTCCAAAACAGGCTGCAAGGTACATCGCTCTGGAGAAGAGGAAAATTCTTCCAGAGAAGCGTTTCGTCATCAACCCTCAGGGCACGAACAGAAATTTTACCGGGTTGATTGACGCGAAGAAATGGGATCGGTTGATTAATCCCTTAGAGCATTACGACATTGCTACAGTGCGGGAATTTTATGCTAACGCACTGCCCGATGACGACGAGCCCTTTACTTGGGTATCTAAAGTGGCCGGGCGTCCAATTGCATTTGATCGGGATGCCATCAAACGAATCCTTGGGGAACCGCTCCAGCTGGGAGCTGAAGAGAAGGACGCATACCATACAGACCTACGGCTTCACCGTGATGTTCCTGCCATTACTGCCGCCCTGCTTTTACCAGGGAAATCTGTTGAGCTGAACCCATCTGGGGTTCCAATGAGGTATCACCGGGAGGACATGACTCCCATGGCTCAACTCATACTGCTCTTGGTTTTGACCAACATCCAGCCTAAATCCCACACCTCTACAGTGCCGATCTCAGTGGCACATTTGGTCCATTCTATCCTCACCAACGTCGAGATCGATGTGGCGAGGATCATCGCAAATGAGCTGAAGTCCGTGATCGAGAGCGGGCTAAAGTCGGGGGCTCATGTAAATTGTCCCCTAGCTTTCCCGTGCTTGATCATGAGTTTATGCATTCAGGCAAGGGTGAGACTTCCGTCTCGGGGGCAGGTAAGGATCCCGCCACCTATCGATGACCGATATGTGGCCAAATACTGTAGAGCGAAGAATGCTAGAGGCAGTGCTGCTACAGGGAGTACCAGGGCTTCTGATGGTCCTAGTACTTCTACTCCTGGACTTGATCCCTACCTCCGAGCTGTGTGCGACTACAGTTTTGAGTGGATGGCGACATCCCAGAGAGCCATGACAGATATGCACAACTGTATGCAGAGGTTAGAACTGCGAGGGAATGACCCCACCGGTGCTCAGGCACTGTTGGCACGTGAGCAGTTTCTGCTTAACGCCAACTAGCCTGTGGACAGGCCTGTCTATGGTGAGGGGGTGGGCGCTGATGCTGATGATGATGATGATGATGATGAGGCTACCGGTTCTGATGCCGGTAGCGAGGAGGAGTCCTGAGCCCTTAGAGGGTTAAGTTTTTGTACTTTTCAGTTTTTATGTTATTTTTATTTGTATTTTCGAATTTTGTATCTTGACTTTGGTGTTGTACTATTGGGGTGTTTTGTCCCCCATGAACAAATTTATATTTTCAGTTAATGTTATTTATTTCTGTTTTTAATTTTGTTTGTTTAATAAATTTTTGGGTGATTAAGTGGCAAACCTTCTAGATTGGTTGCTCCTCAAGAAGTACCCAATGAAGGTGCATCCGAGCTTGGATGGCAATGATAAGAATAAACAAGTGAATGAAGCTAAGGTACATGGTTACCTCCGGCTAGAATTTTAGAATGCATTAGGAACTTTACTCTTTTTGGTAAATTGAATATTGTCTTTTTGCAACATAATTGAATGAATGTTTCATCTAGAACTTAAAACCACAAATTGTGAGGAAACCTCCATTGTACACTTAAATGCTGGATTCTAATAAGTTTTGTTTATTCATGTGATTCATGCTTTGTCTTTTATTATTGTGAAATTGTGGAAGCAATTAGAAATGATCAAGGCACTTGTTTTCTTTTGAGCATAACTACATCCAAAAACAACTTACCTGTGAGAAGAGAGAGTATTTGTTAACCCCTTTGAGCTTAAACAGTTGAATCTCGGCTTGAAATAAAGCGAGATCTCAAAAATCTTTTTTTTTTACAACCCGGAAAATCTTGATTATTGTTCTTTTGCCGTAAAAAGTTAAGAGCATTCACTTAGGGTGAGGAAGAAATAAGTTGGGGAGAACGAAAAAGAATCGGTAAGTACCACAACTCTTGAAAAAGAAAAGAAAAACCGAGCAAGCATAAAAAAATATATGTATAGAAAATATAGAAAAGAAACATCTGTTTTGTATATTTGATGTGAAAGAAAAGAACAAAAATAGAAAGAATGAAAATGAATGCTTGCTTGGAAGAAAAATAGTGAAAAATAAAAATTGAGTTGTGGAATATGTGTTGTGAAGGTTTCAAATAAGAAACAAATGAAACAAAGTCGAGATGTGTGAATAATACTGTGAATGTCTCTTTTGCATCGGCACTTTCGTTCAATGGCCTTAGAAATGACCCTTGTTTGTTAACCTAACCAAGCTTCAACCGAAAAGCCCTTAGTGATCTTTATGCTTCCACAGTACCATTTATAATTGTTAGACATTGTATGAATCTATTTGATTTCTTCATTGTTTGTTAGAGAGTGAGATTATTCCCGCGGTTGCAAACGCGTAAAATCTTCATTCCTTATTCGAAGAGGAGAGATAGGATGATTCATTCAGAATAGTATTGTTGTAGATAGATAAATATTTTGCATTGCTATTTAAGTTTTAGTTCTTGTGTATTATTTTATTCGAACCATTGGAAACTTGTATATGCTGATTTCGCTTGTGTTTGAGCCGTTTATCCAACTTCGGAGAAACCATTTTCTTAAAGCAAATCCTCTTGTCCTTCAAGAGGCATACTTTGCTTGAGGACAAGCAAGAATCTAGTTGGGGAGAGTTGTTAGATACCCAAAAGTGCTTATTTGAGCCATCAATTAAGGGTATCTTTCACTCTATTTCCTTACTAAAATTGTCAAAACCACAATTGTTTTACATGAAATGCATTACATTGATAAACAAGCTTGGTGCCTTTGATTTGTGTGTTATTGTGCAGGAAAAAGGGCATGAACTAATTGAAAATGAAGACACAAGAAAATTGGCAAAGGAACCAAAGAATACAAGCATTTCATCAGCATGCTCGCTATGCGAGGGCTGTGGCGAAGCACTGCTTCGCTAGGCGAGCTCCAAGCGAAAAGCTCCAGTAAATTGTCAATAAATTCGCCAGGCGAGCTGCTGGCGAAGGTGGTGGCGAGTTTGTTCAGTTTTGGTGAAAAGCGCAGCCAGCACTCACTCGCTAGGCGAGGCTCTAGCGAGTCCCCAGCGAGCATTCCAGTAGCAAAACCTCTCAACCTCGCTGGGGCGAAGGTTGGAGCGTGTCCTTCGCTAGGCGAAGGTGTGTTCGCTAGGCGAACATGACAGTTTGAGTTAGTCTGTTTTCTCTGGGCGCAGGTGCCTTGTGTGCCACAATTAGACCCTCGCTAGGCGAGCCATTCTGCTCTCCTAGCGAGCATGACAGCCCAGCACATGTCTATAAGTAGCAAGTGCCACTTTTGAGCACCATACCTCAGTACCTTAGTTTTACTTTATTTTTCCAGCTTTTGCTCTAGAGATATTTTTGACCTAGATTTCATTTCTCTTCATCTTGTAACCATCTTCTACAAAAAGAAGGTGGATTCCCATCCAATCTCGATTATCCGACTTGGATGTTGATCAACCTTCTTCCGAAACTTGCCGACCAAGCTACCATGAAAATGAGTAGCTAAGTCATCCATTTGTCAAGGTTAGATGTAGGTGATTACTAGCTTTGGGTGTAAATGTAAGGATCTTCATATGTAAACTCTTTAATGGTGAATATATGATGAAAACTTTGTTTCTATTTAAAACTCTTTGTGTTGGTTTATGATCGAGAGATGTTTACCAACTCTTGACCTAGGTTTTCATCCAATCTTGTTTATTAGCTAGAGATAGTAATGAATGATTTTGTTCACCATAAGGTTGAACCAAAAAGTTGTCATTTTGATAGATTGTGTTCGAGAGAAACAATGGATCAAAATGGGAAAACTCACAATGTGTGTTCGAGAGAAACATATTGGGAGGACTTTGTGAAATGATTTATCATCTAAAGGAGTTTATACGATTGTTGACCGAACAAATACATGCAAAGTAATCATTGAACCCTAACTTTGACAATATTTCTCATTTATTCAAACCATAACTTTTACCGCAATTTAATACCTTTTTATGCAAGATAACGTGACAACCAATCAAAACCCTATTGTTACTTGAGCTAGAATTAATACAACCATCGAACGGCGGTGATATCTTACAATCCCTGTGGATACGATAACAAAAACCCGACACGTAAATTTACAACTAACAAAATGGCGCCGTTGCCGGGGATTGTAAATTGATATTGCGAGCATCGCAATGGTTGTTTAAGTTTTAGCTTGTGAATTTTTGACTTGTGCTTGTAATTTGTTTGGTTTAGTGTGCAGCTTACGTTTTATGCGAGGGCAAATCCCTGTGGACGAACTTCTTTTTGATCCTGAGATTGAGAGAACCGCAAGGAGGCTCAATAGCAAAACGAGACGTAGGAGGCAACAGGCTAGACAACGCCAAGAGCAAGGAGAAAGTTCTTCAACCACAAATCCACCACCATTCATACCAAACATGGAGCCACAACCACCACCACCTATTTCTACTCCATGCATCAATAGTCCAAGGAACACCGCTCAGTTTGCCAACCACACCGGAAGGCAAGCTGAGATGAAAACGGGAACTCTAAATCTATTATATGGAAGTCCATTCACCGGAATGGACCATGAAGACCCATTTGCTTTTCTCACAAAATTTTATGAGATAGCATTGGCTGCCGGAGTGGATCAGGCTCATGAGCTTCCGTTGTTCAGACGATTATTTCCCCACGCTTTGCTCGGTAAAGCAAAGGATTGGTACCTAGATCAAACACCAGCCGTAATGACAGACTGGAACGTGTTAGAAGAGAAATTCATCGAAAGATTCTTCTCCCATAACCGGTTCATGGAATCCAAGACGGCCATCTCGGTGTTTTCACAAGGAACCAGTGAATCTTTGAATGAAGCGTGGGAAAGATTCAAGTCCATGCTTCGGAAATGTAAAGGGCATGGATTTGATGAAATGACTCAAATCCATATCTTCAGAAATGGACTTCAACCAAACTGCAAAACGTTGTTGGATGCTACCTCGGGTGGCTCTTTGTTGTCAAAAAGTGCCGAAGAAGCCACGAACATTATAAATCGAATGGCTTTGAATGATCTTCAGAGTCAAAGTCGAGGAAATTCTTTGAAGAAGGAGGGAGTGCTTGAGCTAGGGACGAACGATGCCATCCTTGCCCAAAACAAGCTCATCTCACAACAAGTGGAACTCTTAACGCAACAAATCAAAGAGTTAAGAGAACCGTCAAAAGCTAAACAAATAGCTTGTTGTGAACTTTGTAAAGGTGAACATGACACCGGATTTTGTCCACCTCCCGGTTTTGACGAAGTAAACTACATGGCCAATCAACGGGACTATCAACCGAGACAACAACAACAACAACAACAACCATATCAACCGCACCCTCAAAATCAACAACAACAATTCCAAGGGAACCAAGGGTTCCAACCTAGAAGCAACTATTATCATAACCAAGGTTATGGAGGTGGTTCTTCTAGCCGTCAAAACCCTCCCCAAAATCCTTATCAACCTCAACCTCAACAACCGCCGGTCGTAACTTCTAAATTGGAAGAGACATTGACGCAATTCATGCAAATGTCAATGGCTAACCAAAAGAGCAATGACGCGGCCATAAAAAATCTCGAGACTCAAGTTGAGCAACTTGCTAAGCAACTCGCGGAACAACAAACCGGTCCTTCCTTTTCGGCAAACACGCAAACAAATCCTAATGCACATTGTAAGGCGATCATGACGAGAAGTGGGAGGGAGTTGGGTAGTGAGAATGAAAAAAGGGTTGAGAGTGAACAAAGAGAGAAAGAGAAAGAAATTGAGGAGGGAATATTGGAGGAAAATGTTGATGATGAAGTAGGAGAGTGGAGTGAGGGAGAAGAAGTTGAAAAGAATAAAATAATGGTGAAGTTGAAAAAGAAAAGGTGTGGAGATGGGGAAAAATACAAGTGATGAGGTAATAAGGGAGGTAGTGAAAAAGCCTAGATGGAAGAGTGCTAGAATTGCAAAGGGAAAGGAGGTAGTGAGCGCTACTCCTATCCAAAACCTTCCTTATCCTCATGCTCCTTCCAAAAGGGAGAATGAACGGCATTACGCCCGGTTCATGGATATTTTTAAACAGTTGCAAATCAACATTCCGTTTGCCGAAACCTTGGAACAAATGCCCAAGTATGCCAAATTCATGAAGGACATACTAACCAAAAAGCGGAGGTATACGGAACCGGAGACCATCGTCCTTGATGCGAGCTGTAGTGCCATTATTCAAAGGACGCTTCCTAAGAAAGAGGTTGATCCGGGAAGAGTTACATTGCCGGTTAAAATTGGTGACGTTTATGTCGGGAAAGGACTTATTGACTTGGGGTCGAGCATTAATCGTATACCTTTGTCAATTATCAAGAGGCTTGGCAACATTGAGATTAAGTCCATCCGAATGACGTTGCAATTGGCGGATAAGTCGACGACCCATCCTCATGGCGTAGCCCAAGATGTTTTGGTGAAGGTCGAAAAATTCTTTTTCCCGGTTGATTTTATTGTTATTGATATGGAGGAAGATGATGATGCTCCGCTCATCTTGGGTCGACCGTTCATGAAGACCGCGCGAATGATGATAGATGTTGATGACGGTTTAATGAAGGTGAGAGTTCAAAATGAGGAAGTGACATTCAATCTATTCGAGGCAATGAAGCATTCAAAAGATAGAAATGATAGCTTCCGCATCGATGTGATCGAAGACGCTATTATGGAGGTTTCAAAGCATATTCATGAGATATCTCCTATGGAGTTAGCTCTTGACGACTCATTGGAGGTTTTCACTGTTGAAGAAGAGCTAGCTCTTGAGGAATGCTTAAAGGAACTTGATAGTTTAGACGACCTACAACCATGGGAAGTAGAGGAGGAAAACTTGAAAAAGGAGGTTATTGACGAAAAAGCGCCAATTGAATTGAAAGTGCTACCCTCTACTTTGAAATATGTGTTCCTAGATGAGACCGAGGCAAAGCCGGTCATCATAAGCAACCTTTTGACAAACGAAGAAGAAGCCCGTCTAATCGTTGTGCTAAAAACAAATCAAGACGCCATGGGTTGGACTCTTTCCGATCTAAAAGGAATTAGTCCATCCTATTGTATGCACAAGATTTTGATGGAGGAAGATTTTAAGCCGGTGGCTCAACCACAACGCCGCTTAAATCCTACGATGAAGGAGGTTGTAAGAAAGGAAGTGGTGAAGCTATTGGATGCGGGAATGATTTACCCGATCTCGGATAGTCCATCGGTTAGTCCCGTGCACGTGGTTCCGAAGAAGGGTGGAATGACCGTAATCCGAAATGACAAGGACGAATTGATCCCTATTAAAGTTGCAACGGGGTGGAGAATGTGTATAGATTATAGACGGTTGAATACCGCGACTCGAAAGGACCATTTTCCACTCCCATTTATGGATCAAATGCTCGAAAGACTATCGGGCCAACAATACTATTGTTTTTTGGACGGTTACTCCGGGTACAACCAAATTGCGGTTGACCCGGTTGATCATGAGAAGACGGCTTTCACGTGTCCGTTTGGAGTGTTCGCATACCGAAAAATGCCCTTTGGGCTGTGCAATGCACCGGCGACCTTCCAACGATGTGTCCAAGCCATTTTTGCCGATCTGATAGAGAAAACAATGGAAGTCTTCATGGATGACTTCTCGGTATTTGGTGGGACGTTTAGTCTATGCTTGGCAAATTTGAAGACGGTGTTGGAAAGATGTGTGAAGACCAATTTGGTGCTTAATTGGGAGAAGTGTCACTTCATGGTGATCGAGGGGATCGTGCTAGGCCACAAAGTCTCTAGAAGGGGGCTTGAAGTGGATAGAGCTAAGGTTGAATTGATTGAAAAATTACCCCCTCCGGTGAATGTGAAGGGCATCCGTAGCTTTTTGGGGCACGCCGGGTTCTACCGGCGCTTTATCAAGGACTTCTCAAAGGTGGCTAAGCCTTTGAGCAATTTGCTCGCCAAGGACCAGGTATTTCTCTTCACCGAAGATTGTTTGCAAGCTTTTGAGGTTTTAAAAGAAAAATTGGTTACCGCTCCAATAATAGTCGCTCCCGATTAGAATGAAAATTTTGAACTAATGTGTGACGCGAGTGACTATGCTGTTGGAGCGGTACTTGGCCAAAGAAAAGACAAAACTTTTCATGCGATACATTATGCGAGTAAGGTTCTTAACGAGGCTCAAATAAATTATGCCACAACGGAAAAAGAATTACTTGCAATAGTGTATGCGCTAGAAAAGTTTAGGTCTTATCTTATAGGGTCTAAAGTCGTTGTGTACACCGACCACGCGGCGATTAAATATCTGCTAACCAAACCGGATTCGAAGCAAAGGCTCATCCGTTGGATCCTCTTGTTACAAGAATTCGATGTGGAAATCAAAGACAAGAAGGGATCGGAAAACTTGGTAGCGGATCATTTATCCCGCTTAGTGAATGTGGAGGTTACCGCATCTGAAAAGGAAATCCGGGAAGAATTTCCTGATGAAAAACTGTTTAAGGTTCAAGCTAGGCCGTGGTTTGCAGACTTTGCAAACCACAAGGCTAGTGGTTTTGTGCCTTCCGACCTAACTTCGAACCAAAAGAGGAAGTTCCTTTCGGATGCGAAGTATTATGTTTGGGATGACCCATACTTGTTTAAGTTGGGTAGTGATAACCTATTAAGGAGATGCGTAACTGGAGATGAAGCCCAGAGCATCCTTTGGCATTGTCACAACTCGCCTTACGGCGGACATTATAATGGGGTTAGAACGGCCACTAAAATTCTTCAATCGGGATTTTATTGGCCCACTATTTTCAAAGACGCACATACCCATGCGCAAAGTTGTGACAGTTGCCAAAGAAGCGGTGGGATAGGTAAGAGAGATGAAATGCCTCTCCAAAATATCCAAGAAGTGGAAGTATTTGATTGTTGGGGCATAGATTTCGTAGGACCTTTCCCACCCTCTTATGGGAACGAGTACATGCTTGTTGCTGTCGATTATGTCTCTAAGTGGGTTGAGGCGATTGCCTCACCTCGGGCGGATGCGAAAACGGTGATAAATTTTTTGAAGAAAAACATATTTTCCCGTTTCGGAACCCCCCGAGTGTTGATAAGTGACGGAGGGTCACACTTTTGTAATGCACCTTTGGAAACTATTTTAAAACATTACGGTGTATCGCA
Source organism: Lathyrus oleraceus (assembly GCF_024323335.1). NCBI lineage: Eukaryota > Viridiplantae > Streptophyta > Magnoliopsida > Fabales > Fabaceae > Lathyrus > Lathyrus oleraceus. The sequence goes on along the minus strand of NC_066580.1, from coordinate 190,301,345 downwards.
TAGGGTGACAACTCCGTATCACCCACAGGCTAACGGGCAAGCTGAGGTCTCTAATCGTGAGATTAAGAGAATCCTCGAAAAAACCGTGTCTAATTCAAAAAAGGAGTGGTCCCAAAAATTGGACGAAGCATTATGGGCCTACCGTACGGCCTTTAAAGCTCCAATTGGTCTAACTCCCTTTCAATTGGTATTTGGTAAAACTTGCCATTTGCCGGTTGAATTGGAGCACAAGGCCTTGTGGGCCCTAAAGTTTTTAAATTTTGAAAATGAGTTGGCCGGTGACAAAAGGAAAGTGCAACTACTTGAGTTGGAGGAGATGCGCAATGCCGCATACCACTCAAGTTGGTTGTACAAGGAAAAGGCAAAAAAGTATCACGACAAGAAGCTCCGTAACAAAGAATTTGTGCCCGGACAATTGGTCCTATTGTTCAACTCCCGGTTGAAATTGTTTCCCGGGAAGTTGAAATCAAAATGGTCCGGGTCATTTCGGGTGAAAGAGGTGAAGGAGTACGGGGCTATTGTTATTGAAGACATAGACAAGAAAGATAGTTGGACCGTGAACGGCCAACGGTTGAAAGTTTATCTCGGCGGTCATGTGGATCGCGAGAGCTGTGCTCTACCGCTTGATGCTCCTCTGTGAGCATCGCATCGCCGAGCTTAGCCGACGTTAAACAAGCGCTAGTTGGGAGGCACCCCAACATTGTAAGTATTTACTGTTTTTTGTGTTGTGTGTGTTGGGTTTCTTTGTGCTTAAACCATGCTGTATGAACATGAATTGCTGCCTTTGAAAAGGCAATTGCTATCATGCTCGCTTGCTGTTCGCTAGGCGAGGCAGTAGCGAGCTGATTCGCTAGCTGCTCGCTAGGCGAAGCAGCAGTGAGCGCTGCATGACAGCACTTATTTAAAAACTCAGCAGGGCACTCATTTTTGCCCTAACACAAATTTGCTGTTTTGCAACCCTGCTGCGAAAATTTTCTCAAGAGCTCTCCACAATCTCTCATTTGCATCTCTCTCACTAACACTCTCTTCCTACTCGGTCAATTGCAAACTCTACTCACTTCACATTTCCAAATCCGTGTAACTAAGGTTTGCCCTACTACATCTCTCTTTTTGTTTGAACTCTAAATTTCGAAATTGAATTGCAATTAGGATGAGTGGAGTATGGGAAACATTAGGTGTGCATGTGGTAAATTGGGTTTGTAAATTGGGATTTTAGGTTTTAGAATTGGGGATTTTAGGTTTTGAATGCAAATATGTAATCCCCAATAGTATAGAACGGTTATTTGCTTGATATATCATTAGGTTCTGATGTTGGAACCATTTGAGTATGGGTTTTGGGGGAGAATCTCTGAACATGCTGAAAAATCCCAAAACCTGTAAGGTTCGCTAGCACTCGCTAGGCGAACCTGGGGCGAGCGTTCGCTGCCACTTCGCTAGGCGAAGCAGCAGCGAGCATGTCAGTCTTTTGAATATTGCTTTGATGTCTAATCTGTTTGTTTGGTGTGTGTTGTTTCCTCTCATATTTTGCAGATGGAGTCAAGGTCTGGAGCGGCTAAGAAAAGAAAGGGAGCAACTACGTCCCGGACTGTGCCTATCCAATTCGATACCGACAAGTTTGTCGGTCCAAAACAGGCTGCAAGGTACATCGCTCTGGAGAAGAGGAAAATTCTTCCAGAGAAGCGTTTCGTCATCAACCCTCAGGGAACGAACAGAAATTTTACCGGGTTGATTGACGCGAAGAAATGGGATCGGTTGATTAATCCCTTAGAGCATTACGACATTGCTACAGTGCGGGAATTTTATGCTAACGCACTGCCCGATGACGACGAGCCCTTTACTTGGGTATCTAAAGTGGTCGGGCGTCCAATTGCATTTGATCGGGATGCCATCAACCGAATCCTTGGGGAACCGCTCCAGCTGGGAGCTGAAGAGAAGGACGCATACCATACAGACCTACGGCTTCACCGTGATGTTCCTGCCATTACTGCCGCCCTGCTTTTACCAGGGAAATCTGTTGAGCTGAACCCATCTGGGGTTCCAATGAGGTATCACCGGGAGGACATGACTCCCATGGCTCAACTGATACTGCTCTTGGTTTTGACCAACATCCAGCCTAAATCCCACACCTCTACAGTGCCGATCTCAGTGGCACATTTGGTCCATTCTATCCTCACCAACGTCGAGATCGATGTGGCGAGGATCATCGCAAATGAGCTGAAGTCCGTGATCGAGAGCGGGCTAAAGTCGGGGGCTCATGTAAATTGTCCCCTAGCTTTCCCGTGCTTGATCATGAGTTTATGCATTCAGGCAAGGGTGAGACTTCCGTCTCGGGGGCAGGTAAGGATCCCGCCACCTATCGATGACCGGTATGTGGCCAAATACTGTAGAGCGAAGAATGCTAGAGGCAGTGCTGCTACAGGGAGTACCAGGGCTTCTGATGGTCCTAGTACTTCTACTCCTGGACTTGATCCCTACCTCCGAGCTGTGTGCGACTACAATTTTGAGTGGATGGCGACATCCCAGAGAGCCATGACAGATATGCACAACTGTATGCAGAGGTTAGAACTGCGAGGGAATGACCCCACCGGTGCTCAGGCACTGTTGGCACGTGAGCAGTTTCTGCTTAACGCCAACTGGCCTGTGGACAGGCCTGTCTATGGTGAGGGGGTGGGCGCTGATGCTGATGATGATGATGATGATGATGAGGCTACCGGTTCTGATGCCGGTAGCGAGGAGGAGTCCTGAGCCCTTAGAGGGTTAAGTTTTTGTACTTTTCAGTTTTTATGTTATTTTTATTTGTATTTTCGAATTTTGTATCTTGACTTTGGTGTTGTACTATTGGGGTGTTTTGTCCCCCATGAACAAATTTATATTTTCAGTTAATGTTATTTATTTCTGTTTTTAATTTTGTTTGTTTAATAAATTTTTGGGTGATTAAGTGGCAAACCTTCTAGATTGGTTGCTCCTCAAGAAGTACCCAATGAAGGTGCATCCGAGCTTGGATGGCAATGATAAGAATAAACAAGTGAATGAAGCTAAGGTACATGGTTACCTCCAACTAGAATTTTAGAATGCATTAGGAACTTTACTCTTTTTGGTAAATTGAATATTGTCTTTTTGCAACATAATTGAATGAATGTTTCATCTAGAACTTAAAACCACAAATTGTGAGGAAACCTCCATTGTACACTTAAATGCTGGATTCTAATAAGTTTTGTTGATTCATGTGATTCATGCTTTGTCTTTTATTATTGTGAAATTGTGGAAGCAATTAGAAATGATCAAGGCACTTGTTTTCTTTTGAGCATAACTACATCCAAAAACAACTTACCTGTGAGAAGAGAGAGTATTTGTTAACCCCTTTGAGCTTAAACAGTTGAATCTCGGCTTGAAATAAAGCGAGATCTCAAAAATCTTTTTTTTTTACAACCCGGAAAATCTTGATTATTGTTCTTTTGCCGTAAAAAGTTAAGAGCATTCACTTAGGGTGAGGAAGAAATAAGTTGGGGAGAACGAAAAAGAATCGGTAAGTACCACAACTCTTGAAAAAGAAAAGAAAAACCGAGCAAGCATAAAAAATATATGTATAGAAAATATAGAAAAGAAACATCTGTTTTGTATATTTGATGTGAAAGAAAAGAACAAAAATAGAAAGAATGAAAATGAATGCTTGCTTGGAAGAAAAATAGTGAAAAATAAAAATTGAGTTGTGGAATATGTGTTGTGAAGGTTTCAAATAAGAAACAAATGAAACAAAGTCGAGATGTGTGAATAATACTGTGAATGTCTCTTTTGCATCGGCACTTTCGTTCAATGGCCTTAGAAATGACCCTTGTTTGTTAACCTAACCAAGCTTCAACCGAAAAGCCCTTAGTGATCTTTATGCTTCCACAGTACCATTTATAATTGTTAGACATTGTATGAATCTATTTGATTTCTTCATTGTTTGTTAGAGAGTGAGATTATTCCCGCGGTTGCAAACGCGTAAAATCTTCATTCCTTATTCGAAGAGGAGAGATAGGATGATTCATTCAGAATAGTATTGTTGTAGATAGATAAATATTTTGCATTGCTATTTAAGTTTTAGTTCTTGTGTATTATTTTATTCGAACCATTGGAAACTTGTATATGCTGATTTCGCTTGTGTTTGAGCCGTTTATCCAACTTCGGAGAAACCATTTTCTTAAAGCAAATCCTCTTGTCCTTCAAGAGGCATACTTTGCTTGAGGACAAGCAAGAATCTAGTTGGGGAGAGTTGTTAGATACCCAAAAGTGCTTATTTGAGCCATCAATTAAGGGTATCTTTCACTCTATTTCCTTACTAAAATTGTCAAAACCACAATTGTTTTACATGAAATGCATTACATTGATAAACAAGCTTGGTGCCTTTGATTTGTGTGTTATTGTGCAGGAAAAAGGGCATGAACTAATTGAAAATGAAGACACAAGAAAATTGGCAAAGGAACCAAAGAATACAAGCATTTCATCAGCATGCTCGCTATGCGAGGGCTGTGGCGAAGCACTGCTTCGCTAGGCGAGCTCCAAGCGAAAAGCTCCAGTAAATTGTCAATAAATTCGCCAGGCGAGCTGCTGGCGAAGGTGGTGGCGAGTTTGTTCAGTTTTGGTGAAAAGCGCAGCCAGCACTCACTCGCTAGGCGAGGCTCTAGCGAGTCCCCAGCGAGCATTCCAGTAGCAAAACCTCTCAACCTCGCTGGGGCGAAGGTTGGAGCGTGTCCTTCGCTAGGCGAAGGTGTGTTCGCTAGGCGAACATGACAGTTTGAGTTAGTCTGTTTTCTCTGGGCGCAGGTGCCTTGTGTGCCACAATTAGACCCTCGCTAGGCGAGCCATTCTGCTCTCCTAGCGAGCATGACAGCCCAACACATGTCTATAAGTAGCAAGTGCCACTTTTGAGCACCATACCTCAGTACCTTAGTTTTACTTTATTTTTCCAGCTTTTGCTCTAGAGATATTTTTGACCTAGATTTCATTTCTCTTCATCTTGTAACCATCTTCTACAAAAAGAAGGTGGATTCCCATCCAATCTCGATTATCCGACTTGGATGTTGATCAACCTTCTTCCGAAACTTGCCGACCAAGCTACCATGAAAATGAGTAGCTAAGTCATCCATTTGTCAAGGTTAGATGTAGGTGATTACTAGCTTTGGGTGTAAATGTAAGGATCTTCATATGTAAACTCTTTAATGGTGAATATATGATGAAAACTTTGTTTCTATTTAAAACTCTTTGTGTTGGTTTATGATCGAGAGATGTTTACCAACTCTTGACCTAGGTTTTCATCCAATCTTGTTTATTAGCTAGAGATAGTAATGAATGATTTTGTTCACCATAAGGTTGAACCAAAAAGTTGTCATTTTGATAAATTGTGTTCGAGAGAAACAATGGATCAAAATGGGAAAACTCACAATGTGTGTTCGAGAGAAACATATTGGGAGGACTTTGTGAAATGATTTATCATCTAAAGGAGTTTATACGATTGTTGACCGAACAAATACATGCAAAGTAATCATTGAACCCTAACTTTGACAATATTTCTCATTTATTCAAACCATAACTTTTACCGCAATTTAATACCTTTTTATGCAAGATAACGTGACAACCAATCAAAACCCTATTGTTACTTGAGCTAGAATTAATACAACCATCGAACGGCGGTGATATCTTACAATCCCTGTGGATACGATAACAAAAACCCGACACGTAAATTTCCAACTAACAGTTACATGCTTTGAATATGGAGAAAGAGGACATGTTAAAAATGAATGTCCTACACTTCAAAAGAAGAATAAATTCAAGAGCAAAAGAGACAAAAGGTCAAAGAAAGCATATGTAGCATGGGATGACAATGAACTGAGTTCATCTTCAAATGAAGATCATGCAAGCAAGACATTAATGGTATCACATCATTCAAGTGATGAAGAATGTGAGGTTAGTGATTCTGAAATTGATGATAGACTTTCTTCATATGATGAATTACAATGTCCTTTTAATGAATTACATGATGGATTTTTGAAACTTTCTAAAAAAAATTTAAAGTAAAAGAAAATTATTTTAAATCTAGAAAGAGACTAATATCACAAAAGTAGAGTTAGACTTAATCAACAATTCAGTATGTAATAATTGTTCCTTTTTTTAGTCAAAAATTGTAGAATTCAACCAAGTCATTGCCAAATATGAAAAAGGACAAATTAGATGTGTTAAGTAGTCAAATATTTTCAAATAATAAATATAAATTTGACTTTGCTAATTTTCAAATAAATCCAACTATATTTGTAAATGCTACTAGCAAATCCACCGGACATGCTCGTTTGTCATTCCTAAAATTAACACTCTAATGTATTTTTCTCATGTGTAGAATAATTTGCAATCATCTATAGAAAATAGAGTCATGATGATCGGCATAATAAATAATCATATGTACTAGAGTCAACAAGTTTAACCACCAAGACCTTAAGTCTAAATGATCATACACACCTATATAAAAAAAAATTATCTTTACCATAGTCAACAAGTTTGACAACCTATACCTTAAATCTAAATGATCATATGCGCTCATATACCTTAAATCTAAATAATTATCTACACCATAGTCAACAAGTTTGATTACCTAAACTTTAAGTCTAAATGGTCATCTGCACCCATATAAAAAAATAATTATTTGCACTATAATAATCAACAAGATTGATCAAATGATCATTTGTTAAGAATGATCATTTGTACCCGACATCTAATGATATGTATTCAACATGGGTTTATTAGAGAAAAGAAAGTGCTAATAAGAACTGACATGCCTAAACTAATGCTCATTTGCCATCATTACATTACTTGGACGTAAAGTAACTTATGGAAAGAAGTTGGGAACCCATTAATCTCGATGTATTATACTTTCCTCCATCACATAACAGATTTTCCTTTGAATTTTTCACGTTAAATTTTATTACTAAAATACATTTCACGTTAAATTTTATTTACTAAAATGCATTTACTAATTTAATAAATGTATTAACTCCAGTACAACTTACTTTTCTGATATATTGATTGAATAATCAATATGTATGGACTATATATGAACCAAATACAATGTATTAAAAAATAAATTTTCTCTTATAAATTGGATCGAAAAAAGTAACAAATAGTTGTAAAAAAAAATAATAAATAAGAATATATTAATAAAAAAATATTAATAAATATTGCATTTATATTCTAAAAGAACCAATAACCAATACTTTAAGACACATAAGAGTATTTATCTAACTCATTATAATAAATTAACACTTTGTATCGAAGAGGATATATTTTGTTTGACATATGTCAACGTCTAACACAACATAACACCAACATATTTGTTTGTTTTCAATTGTACTATCATCTCAAATTATTATAACCATCATGTCAATGTAAAACAACTTGAACAATGGGTTTGAATCTCATCCTAAAAGTTAGTTAGTTCAGAGAGTAATGTTGCCCTCAAACATTCATATACTTAAATGTCTCAGAATCTGATATATGTTAAATAAATTTGAATTTCATACTAAAATTAGCTTAAAGAATAAGGTTGGTCTCACATGTTTATTCATTCAGGCCAGAAATCTAAGAATCGCGGGAGTCCGAACAAACTACAAACAACTTTCAATATCATATTATAGCACACTGCATACTAATGCCGATTAAAAGAATATACAGCTAAGATCAAGGGGTTTCTGTAATCTTTTAGGTAAGCACTACTCACCCAAACCTATCAGAGGTAAAAAAAAATGAAATGTGGGCTATACATACAAAACTGAATGTCAGGAATACAATTTTAGCCTTTTAGACGTGAAGCATGAACATGCACTTACTGACTCCAACTTGTATTCAAGTCTAGGTCATAAGAACTCTAAGTTAGAGACAAATGATTCTTAGTTTCATGAATCTCAAGAAATATAAGCAAGTGATAAAAACAATATTTATAAGTAGTTCAGGCACACCAAAAAGAAACGGATTAAGCTTAGTCAGACAGCTTTGAAAGTAAAAGTTATGTAAGGAAGATATTAAAACTGCCAAATTTTAACTCTATGGAAATGCTATTATCAGAGAAGAAATCCATTGTAAGATAGATAATAAACTGCCACACTCCAACTGGTCACAACTCAGTTTTTGAAGTGAGAAAGATCCATCATGTTCTTATATAGAAACATTTTTTTTCAATATGGTTTCTTTGCCAAAGTGACAAACTTCATATTTCCAAAAATCTATTGCTACATAAATAAAGTTTGATAAAGGAAGTATGTGTATCACCGATATAATGATAACTCATTGATGAACCCTACCTCGTTACAAGAATGAACATGAACATGACCGTGAAGAACTCTTTAAGCCAACCAAAAGAAACCTCAAAAACGTGAGTCATCAAACACCCATGGTTCATGCAGAAACAGCTCCCGGCCGTTCATTTGGACGGTTCCAGCAGCAATATCCTCTGCCCGCTTCCTGGAGGCTTCAGCTTTTCTGGCTGATGCAGCAGCGTCCTGCAGAAAGCAATCCGGATACTAGCAATTTAGAAATAGGATCAAATTGGCGATTCCCTATAATAGAACAAAATTTCTCAGACAATTATCGAAAAAAGTGAGTGCTTCAACAGTTCACCCTGTTCAACCAAGCCATCTCTTCATTATTTTGAACAGAAAACTTGTTCTATAACCTTACATTAAAGTGGTCTTTAACGGTGTTGTTCATGGCGGATGACTGTCCATGGCGGAAAGCTAAAATACCGCCATACCAGCCACTTTATGGTGCAATCATAGCAAATTATGGCGGAAAACCCCGCAATAACGGTTGATATACCGCCACTAATATTCGCCCTAGTGCCAGCATGGCTGATATTCAATAACACTGGTCTATAATGGACAAGGTTTCCCCAAGACTAGAGTCTCATCTTCTTGAGCTATGTTATGTTTTCTTTGATTTTCTTGTGACCTCTTTACCAAAACGACAATGGATATGATTTCTTTATTGTATGTAATTAATGAGAAGTCGAGTTTTGGATGGTTTTAAGATTTATCGTAGATCTAGGTAATCCCGCTTAGATGTTATCAAGGCTGTTTTTTAGACTTCAAAACACTGATCCTACAAAATGATAGAGCACCATGGCCCAATGAAGAAACTTGAACTTTAATTCCTAAGCTGGAAGTAACCTTAACCCCAAAGTGTAATTTATTTAGAATTTAGATTGGGGCGAACTCAACTCTTCAAAATTGACTTATATGATAGTGAGAGATGCTTGGACATTTGGAGTGGGACACAGTAACACTATCCCATGGATTTATAATCCAAAATGTATTGTTTTAAAATATAGGTTAGATTAACTCAACTTTACAAAATCAACTTGTAAAGTACGGTGAAAATGTTTGGAGATTTGGAGTGGGACTCGAGTGATTCATTGATGATCCAATAGATCTTAAAAAGAATGTGATGCCATCTTAAAATTTGGATTTAAAATAATTCAATCCCGTAAATCAAGCTTTTAAGGTGAAAGATCAAATATAGATCAACGTCCATGTATATAAACTTTTATAGACCATATCAATAGGACTCTCAACAATAATAGTGTGAAAAGATAGGAAGCATCCTCTTTAGTACATTCTGGTTCCTTGCAATTACCCTCCAAAGCAACTTGCAATACTATCCCTAGCAGTTACTGACTAGGCCATTTAATAACTCAATGAATGAAAGTTATTGAATAACTTAAAATGTCGAAGCAGGAAGCCTCTCCTTTCTACAATGAATCCATCTATATATTTGGCCAGTTGATTTTCCGTTTTCTACGCAAAGTTAATTATAAAATGCAGTCAGTAAGTTTAAAATATATTAACAACAAGCTACTAGAACTAAAAGTCCAATAACAAATCAGAATATTTCAGGCTACTAGAAATAAAAGCCGAACAATTTTAAAATACTCTAAACTTCACAAATGAAGTTTAGAATATATTTTCTCTTAGCATATTTGAGAGCTATCCAAATTATACCATGAAGCAATCAGAAGCATTGATATGTTCATCAAGTGTGTAGTGAAAATATCAACTGCCAAATCAAGCTTATTAAACATTAGAAATGAAAGGGAAACGGGACGATGAAACCATTGCATAAACTACAATGCGTAAAGAGTTAAGGGGATGCACTCTGCATGTAAATCAACTTTGACTCGTCAGTCCTTTCATATTAAAAATTAAGGGTTAAAAGTGCTTTTGCCCATTGACGAATTCTGGTTTTCTACGCACACAAAAATTACGATTTCACTCTTGTATTATAAGACTTTTTAGTCTTAAAAACTCTTAACACACTCCCTCACGCCGACTAGATCTTGAATTTAGCTTTGATAACATCTTAGAATTGTAGTTGGGTCTAGCTCAACCATACAAAATATGCTTGTAAGATTAGGATTAGCCCCACTTATAAACATATGTTCAAGTCATATATCATTCGATGTGGGACTTTTAACTGTCTTCTACAAAGAATCTAACTACAAAGAATCTAAATAAAATTATTGCTCCCTACTATTTGGGCGAGTTCTGATTTTATCCCCTACCATGCCTTTTAATTTGTAAAATAAGTTCTAAAACTAAAAAGTCTTACTTTAACAATGATGGAGTTGCAATAAAAATAAATAAACAAATATAGTACAATGTAACCTTAAAACTAATGATATTAAGCGGCAAGATAATGAATGTTGATTAGATATCAGCACAATTGTGTCCCTTAATCTCTAAACTATATATATATATATAGTTTTTCTGAAAACTCTTGTTCAAACAATGCTCAACAATGTAAGACTAAACCCTCCCTAATTGCATTATGGCGTTGAAACAACAATAAAAAGTAGCTAGCCTTCAAAAACTACCCTATAAAAGATGGAAATTCTTCTTTTCCCTAATTCTGAACCTCATAATAATCATAATTTTAAATATTCACAAAAAAATCATAACAAGAGTTCAATAAAATTATTGTAAAAAAACGAAAAATTCCAAATACTATAAAATTGTAGTGTTAATCTTAAATCATGGTAAAATCATATGCCATGAAAAAGAAACCTAATTAAGAGAAAAGGAAAGGGGAAAAAGAAGATACCTTGTGTCGCTTCCATGAGAGGAACTGGTCTTTTGTGAGAGTAGATGGAGAAGCTATTGGTGTCTCTTTTTCGTGATTTTGCTTCGTTTCAGTTTCTGCTCCCATCGTTTCTTCCCACCGAATAACGACTATGAAGAAAGGGTTGTAGATGGTTGAACTGAATTGAACCAGATTATATTAACACTTTTTCATTTATTTATTTTTTCATTTTACTTCATGATTTTTTTTTAAATAATGACTATTTTAAAAAAAAATTCAAAATAACCAATACTTCAAAAAAATATTTAAAATAACCCTTTTTAAAACAGATGCGTCACACCATTTTGAAACAAGAGGAGGCGTTAGCATCAGTGGCGCGTGCTTTAGAAGCATTGCATGGTGGTGCCAAGGGAGCTGGCGCCTATGCTTGGCCTTTGGTGTATGCGCTAATTCATCCGGCAGATACACCTTTGTATTATTTTTTTTAATTTTTTTTTATATTTTTTTTAATAAATAATGAAATATAATATTAAAAAAAATTATTCATGATATAATAAAAGTTACATGGGATTGATAAAAATTTAATGACCGGTCCGATCGAAACGTCCCCCTGTTCCACATCCAGGTGTGTTAGCTTGTCTTCGAGGTCTCCTACGATTTTCCTGAGGTGTTTGGGGTCTTTGCGTGCTGACCTGATCCAATGATGGTTGGTGTGAAGGTTCGACGGAAGTTCCAACGATATTTGATAGATGTGTCATCATTTGTTCCTAATAGCCGGGGGGATCTGGGCAACGGCACTTCCGTAATATAGTTCGGTACCCATGTTGTCGTAGTTGGGCAATGTGGTTGGGTGAATTATGGACGGTATAGTTGCCCGAATTGGGACATTGAATCATTTTGGAAACGAAGCAATGATTCCTGGGATGTACTATAGTTAAACAATGGTTAGGGGTTTTGGTGATGGGATGTTTGGGTGGTCATTGGTGGGGGGCTACGATGAAGTGACCCATATTAATCATCTGGATTATAGACGGTTGTGGTTGATGCGTATGGTTGTTGGTGGGTAGGGTTTGATTCTTGGTTTTGTGGTTGAGTGGGTGACATGAATGGATTGCAAGGTTGGGTGTTTGGTTGTTGGGTGGGTGGCATGAATGGGTTGCGAAGTTGAGTGTTTGGTTGTTGGGTGTATGTGGTAGGTTGATGGTATGAGGTTGGTTGTTGGGTTTTGGTGGTTTGACATTGGTGTTGGACATGGACTTGTTGGGCGTATGATGACGAAGCTAGTTGGCGTGGATCAATCGAATAATGTGGCTCAAACACAAATTGTTGCGTTGTTACCGACCTAAATCATGCCATATATTGTTGAGTTGGTCTAGCACCATGTATGACTGATTCGTTTAAGATGTGTTGTCGTCGATTCCTTCAAATACGACACATCTCTTTTGCGAAGTCTCTCTAGTCGGAATAATCCCATTGGACATCGACTCTTTTTTGATGTCAACCTCCCAAACACGTCGGAGGTTCTGGAATCTATTGTTGCATGCCGAACTGCAGTTTTACCCGGTCACTCTGGTGCATCTCCACAGTAGTGAACCGGATAATTGGTGTCTTTGTTGTCCAAACTGCAACATCATCATGGTTAACTTGATGATCAAGACCCAAATATGACCTCCAGATAAACTATACAACAATACGACACCATTAGATGATAAATAATTTGATAAGTATGTTTAAATTAAAATAGAGTTGTGTAGGAGTATTACATCGTTTGGTCTAATGTGATCCAATAGATTGCGATAGACTACTATAGTGTGTTTCAGACACCTATTGTAGTTCATCCCTCTAACTGACCACCTAGATTCAACAATTGATAAATATTATGTAAAGTTAGTAATATAAAGTCTAATTAATTATATGGTAAAGTTTTAAACTTACTTTGTTGCAAACGGGAATATGAATGGTTTCTCGTTTACCGGGGCGAGTGACGACATTCTTGACCAACCCCGTGCTTGTAGCAAATACGCACATGAATAAAAAGTACAAGTATTTTTTTTGGCATTTTTACACATTGCACTATATAGATGGACCAACACAGTTGAACCCCAACTATATGTGCTTACCTTATTAATGTTACATAACAACGGTAAATACATAATATTTATTGTATTGCCAGTACTTTCTGAAAATAAAAAATTACCAAATAAAATCATAATATAACACCGAGCTTTAATTATTTGTTCGTACTCGGTTGATTCTTCGGAATATTATACTCGCATAATATTATTTAAGATATTTTAAATTTATACCTCGCCCCCTAGCTTGACCGGATGACTCTCCCTCAGTTTGGTCGTCACACAAAGTGGCACCCAATAATTCATTGCATATAGAGTTGTCCTGGTTAACTGTACCATTCACGACCTTACCATTTATACGTAGACACAACACCATGTATACGTCCTCAAGTGTGACGGTACACTCACCGAAAGGAAGGTGAAATGTGTGGGTCTCGGGTCTCCATCTCTCTAACAAAGCAAGAATAAATTTGTAGTCCACCGAGTACGAGACTATGTTGAGGAGATTTCTAAAACCACGTCCTCTAATATATGGTTCTATCAAAGGATCGTGGGGTACATATTCATGTACACGGCATCGAAATTGCTTTGGATGCTAATAAAACATAAGTAAGAAATAAAATAAGAAGTAATATATAATAAAAAGATAGATAAGAAAGATATACGAAATAAATATGAAATAAGTAAAAAGAGAGTAATAACATACAAATGTTGAGATATTGTCGAGTGTTCCTCTGTGTTCATCACCCATAGTCAACAGAGACATAATGCTGCAGAGGTTGAGTGTTGAAGAGGTTGAATGTGGTAAAGATAGAGTCTTGCAGAGATTGAATGTTAGTGTTGCAGATGATGAGATGTTGTGAATTGATGTTATATTTATAGATGAGGAAGTCTTTACTAGGTTTGTAACATACGGAACATGTGATTGGATGCATGTATGGCATAATAAAGGAGGCATCATAACCTTAGGCGCATGCTTGTAGGAGGCTCCATAGCCTTAGGCGCATGCATGCAATACTCACATGCAAGGTCACATGCGCCAAGGCTAGTGGCGCATGCATGTGAGTTTTTCCATGCAATGAAGAAGCGCCAATAGCATGGGCGCTTAGGTTGCTTTATGCGCCTAGGGAATAAGCATCTGCTTTGGACTATTAGGGCAAAGATTCTTGTGAGATTCTTTGTGTGCATGCCCATGCTTTGTGTGTGAAGAGATTCTACCAGACACATGCATTGTATTATCTTGTCTCTGCATGGATTCTTTTCATTGCATTGTCTTGTCTGTGCAGATGAATTACGTGATCAATACATTCAACATTTACCCTATTTAATTGCATGTGAATAACATATCAATGCATTCATCATCAGTACCCATACAGATCAATAGAAATACTAAAGTTAGATTTAAAAAATGTCTTCCTCACTACATTACATGATCAGTGCCCATACTGAATGTGAAATATTTGAGCATCAATTATTCGGTTTTTGTTTTCGCAACACATAGGTAACTCGATTTACAATAAATCGACGATCGAATTTTTCACATCTGAATCAAAGAATAGAAAATAAATTGCAGTACAGTCCTATGGGCCAAATCATCTATAAAAATCCGGGTTGGTTTGCAGAAAACCAGGTGAAGTTTTATCAGAAGAAGATTCGAGATGATGACGATGTTCAACATATGTTTGTCAGTCACGAACAATTTGGGTACAACGATATAAATTTGTATATATTACCACAACAATAACAAGTGTCTCAGTTCATTGATCAGTCACAAAGTATTTTGTGAAACTGGTGACGACGAACAAGATGAGGTGAATGCTGTAGATGACGACGAAGAAGAAGCCAAGATTTTGGTTGATTCAATGGTGAACGCTGATGAAGAAGAGGAGCCATTACCAGCTAGTCATGTATGTTGTCCACCTCAACACATGACAAGGTTGAATTTGGGTTCCGATGAACCTTCATCAGATATATGGTACAATCCTTATGTGCAAAGGCAAGCATCTTTGAAACAAGGAGACACATTTCACACAAAAGAAGATTGTGTAAAAACCATTAAAAAGTTTCACATGGAACTATCAGCTGATTTTAGAGTTGATAGAACTAATGCATTGAGGTACAAAATTTATTGTCCGAATGAGCACTGCCTTTTCAGGTTGTCAGCTTCGTACCGGAAGAGGGGTGATTCTTGGGAGATTGGATCCATGGGTCCGGTTCACACATGCATGCTCACAAACCCAATGCAATACCATCAGAAACTTAGCTCCCAGCTAATATGCGATGAAATATTGTCTATCATTGGCGATAATCCGTCGTTAAAGGTGAGTAAAATAATCTCGTAAAGTGTAGCACAATACCACTGCACTCCATCTTATAGGAAGACTTGGATAGCCAGGACAAATACTGTTGAAAAAGTGTATGGTAATTGGGAGGAGTCTTACAAACAACTTCCAAAATACCTGTTGGCTCTAAAACAGTATGCTCCAGGGACTATTGTCAAGTTGGAAACGTTGCCCGCGTATACACCAGACGGGATGTGTGCTATTGGAAATGGAATATTCCACCGTCTCTTATAGGCGTATCAACCATGCATCATATGTTTTTCTTTCTGTAAACCTATTATACAAATTGATGGTACATGGTTGTACGGAAAATACAAAGGAACGTTACTGATGGCAACAACAACATTTTTCAAATCGCCTTTGCCCTTGTTGAAGGGGAGATTGCTGAGGGATGGAGTTTTTTCCTAAGAAATATCCGATTGCACGTTGCACCTCAACCTAACTTATGTTTGATCTCCGACAGACACCCTTCAATCATCAGTGCATATAATAACATTGATAATGGTTGGCAGGATCCTCCTTCGACGCATGTCTTCTGTATTAGACATATTGCTCAGAATTTTATGCGGGAGATCAAAGACAAAACGTTGCGAAAGAAGGTTGTCAATGCAGGTTACGCATTATCAGAACCTTCTTTCAAACACTACCGCGAAGAAATAAGATTGCCAAACACAGATGCAGTACGGTGAATCGACAGTATTCCATTGGAGAAGTGGACTACGACATACGACAACAGTCAACATTGGGGCCACATGATAACAAATCTTGTGGAGTCAATGAACTCTGTCTTCAAAGGCATCTGTAACCTACCTATAACCGCTTTGGTGCAGGCAACATATTTCAGGCTAGGGGCGCTGCTTGAGACCAGACATTCCAAATGGAGTTCAGTGTTGTAATTTGGGTAGTTGTTCAATGATGCTTCAATGAAATTCATTAGACATGAAGTTGCCAAAGTAAACACACATGTAGTCACGATGTTTGACCCTACTAAAGGTTGATATAGTGTTGTCGAGTCCATGGATCACAATGAGGGCATGCCGATGGGACAATATAAAGTGCAACTAGATAGAGGTTGGTGCGACTGCGGAAAGTTCCAAGCCTTTCGTATGCCCTGCTCCCATGTTATTGCGGCATGTTCAAAGGTTTGAAGGGATCCATCCTACTTATTATCTGACGTTTGCAAAGTCACCAACCTACCAAATATTTACAAAATTAGTTTTTCCATAGTGGCAAAAGAGGATTACTAGCCAAAATTTCAAAGGGACATCGTCTGGCACAACGAAGTTATGCGAAGGAAGAAAAAGGGTTGCCCAAACAGCACCCGTATTCGAATCGAAATGGGTACGACGAACAAAATTGTTAGATTATGTAGTCCATGCCGTCAATCAGGTCACAACCGTACTAATTGTCATAGTGTTGGAACGAGCACAACAAGATAAATTCGCATATACCTATGTTGCAATGTATGAAAAACTAAATTTATTTCATATTATAAGTTTGTGAGGAAATACCATTACATAAACAACAACACAAACAGCTAAAAAAATTAAAATACAATAACTAAGCGATTACAACCATCAAAACAATTTTGAACATATAATGCATCATCCTATGAACATCTCTGTCAGTCTTAATATCCACCTATTCACGCACTTCTCCATTTTGGTTGAACGTGGACACAAGCCATTGGATTCTTCTAATCCTTTCACCATTTCCAATTTCTCCATCTAACCAATTGTTCAATGTCTGATTAAGACGTTCAAACAAATCCATATTCCAAAGTCGAATCGTTATCATAGACGCAACGACGGAAAAGATTAAATCGACATTTCGCTTGCGAATGTATTCAGACATGGTTAAAACTCACAAATTTGAAGGAGAGTGAAGTTGAATGAAAGAAAATGTGGTTGTAGGGTAAAAGTTGTGTGAAAAATATGGCTGAAGGGAGAGGTATCTATAGAAGGAGTAAGACAATGCATGCGCCAAAGGGTTAGATGTCACACATGTCAACACATGTAGGCGCCAGAAGCATTGGCGCAAACACATGCATGCGCCAACTCCCTTGGCACCACCATGCAATGCTTCTAAAGCATGCGCCAGTGGTGCTAACGTCTCCTTTTGTTTCAAAATGGATTGGCAGTTCATCTGGTGCATCTGTTTTGAAAGGTAGTTATTTTAAAGAAAAAAAATTGAAATATTAATTATTTTGATTTTTTTTTTTAAAATAATGATTATTTTAAAAAAAATCGTTTTATGTTATTTCATTTTACACTATTGTAGGAATATACCATTTTAATTTACATTCATTTTCTCTTTTTTTAATACTTTGCAAATTTTAATATTAGATTACATATTAACGAATTTCTAATAATAGATTCTGTAAAGTTAAATAATCATAGATGTTAAGAATAGTTTGATTTTTATTTATATATTGTAAACGGATTAAGATGCTGAATTATAATGTAGTAATTAATCATGTATCAATAATAATTTAATTGAAATATAATGATAATGTAACAATAAATTAATCATAGGCGGTTGAATATTATTAGAAAGAATTTAATTTAATTTTAATCATTTATAAAATAATAGAAATGAATGATAATGATGAATTAACATGGTAAAGATATTTTAGACCAACCATACGTAATAGTTAATCTCTATCAATAAAGCAACAAAAATATAGACTCTTTTTTTTCCCGTAAAATAAGGTGACATTTTTTAGTTCATTATATTTTTTTTACATGCACGTTTAATAACGATAAAACAAATTTTCTTAAATTTCATAATAAGTTGTTGGTAAAATATTTAGAATATTCTAAAAAATAATTTTACAAATATTTAGTATTTTTAATCTACAATATATATAAAGGCAAAATATAATTTCTTTTTAAATGGCACCACATGCATAATGAGAAAATTAGGTTTGAAAGAATTTTTGTCAATAAGTGAAAGCAAGGAGGCTAGAGAAAAGAAGAGTAATTGGAGGAAAGCTAGGTTTTGAAGAGGGAATCCATATGAGCGGCTTGAATTGTTATTTTTGCTGGAAATCTAAGATAAGCAAGGAGAAAGGGTTCTCAATATATGTGCATTGCATGATGGGGTAGAGAAGAGAAGCCTTTACTCTTATTATGGTTTCATGATTTGCTTTGATGAATTGTTGTTGTGTTAGAAATCTGAAATTTGTTTATTGATCATGTGTATACATGTGTTTCTATGACTAGACTTATGTGTGAGTTATCATGAATATGTATGTATAAAATTTGGCCACGATGAATTTTGAATGCTTGAGTTGTGTTCATGATTGATGATGAAATTATTGATGAATTACTATGAATCATGATTAATTGGTGAAACTATGTGTTAGTCTGAGGAAATTATCATGTTTTATGTAATATAATTGATGTATGAATTATCCTGAGCATTTGCCTTTTTACGAAACTGAAATCGGAGGTTCGGAAGGCCTCAAATGATGAAAAATTAGTAGAAAAATATTGTAGACTGATTTGATTCAAATTAGAGGTTTACATTGTAATTTTGATTCGAATCATAGCCTTCTGAGTAGCCCTTGACGGATTTGATTCGAATTAGATTTTATACTTGATTTGAATCATAAAGGCAAAGCCAAAATATTGTTTTATCATAACTTTAGTTTCGTAGGTCCAAATGAGACGTTGTTCGAAGCGTTAGAAAGCTAATGCGCAGAGCTACCTCATGGTAGTGTTTGGTGAAATAATAGATGTTGTGTTACATAATGATTGTCTCGATGTTATAATGAATTAACAAGATTGAATGCTTATAAATATGCATTTGTTGAGGTGTTGTTGTTTAGTGTTGTTTGTTGAATGTCTCAACATTGATTAATTGTTGCATATGGTGTACAATGTTGTGCATAAGGTGATAAATGCATGGTGATTATTTTGGTGAACCTTTTGTGATAATGCATGTTGTTGAGAGTCATGCATTATGATGTACAGACTCCGGTCCAGTTTTGGTGTGCTATGGTTTGATGGTATAGATTTAGGAGCGAGTAACTGGTCCAGTTTTGGTGTGCTATGGTGTGCTATGGTTCTCGATGGGAATCGGTGAAGCGTTACTTTTGGTGATAATAATAATTTTTTGTGTGCTCTGGTCCTATGATGGGGATTCAGGAGCGAGTAGCTGGATCTAAATAGAAATTGGTGAAGCGTCACATATGGTGATGATAATGATTTGATGTGCTCTGGTCATATGGTGGGGTTCAGGAGTGAGATGAACTTGAGTGTTTGTAAATGGTATTGTATGCATAATGAAAGAAGGTTAGTCATAAAAAATAAAAAATGCTCCACTCAATAAGGTTTTCTCCTCTCATCGGAACTAGAAGTATCCAAGATAGTCTAAGAATTAATAATCTGCATCCAATGTTTCATAGACCCTGCTTCCTCAAGGTCTTTTATCCCCTTATAACCTAATATTTCCCAAAAGGACACGAAATCTTTCTTCAACAACTCCTCTTCTGGAGAAAATTTGTTATCACCAAAATAGTATTTAAAAGACTCTCGCTTGAAATGATCTCAAGACCAATACTTTCCAACATTTTATCAACATAGAGAAGAAGAGGATGAGGGTTGGAACTTCCTGATAAACCTTACAGTAAATTGAATAAGCCCTCATGCTCAAGTGAGTTACTAAAATATAGTGGTCCTTGAAGTTCTTACAATGATCCATATACATGTTAAACATATTGCTCGAGTGACGAATGGAAACAATCCCCTGATCATTAACAGAGTCTTGCGATGCTCGGGATACGAGGAACAAATTGAAAAGGAGTCGAACAGATAACTCAACTTGCCAATACTCACACCAATACTGTAACACCTTTTCAAAAGCCCAGGAAAGCGGATGAAATTAGGAAGGTGATATAACCAAGTGGTCCTGCAAGCCTTTGTCGAAAGCAGTGAAAGGTAACTTGAACTTTGGCCTGGTGAAAAGACACTCATAAAAAGGAATAACACACCCACATAATGATTGCAGATCTGTTTACCCTTGTCAATATGATAAATGATCCAATTAGAAGATGGACCTACCTTAATGCTAAAGTCAGTCGCCATATGCGGAGACGAGTCCTACCATCTGAAGATCAACCTGATGATAGAGTCTCGAATCAGATAGCTAAACTAAGGTCGGTCGTCCCCGTTTCACTATATCGTCCCAACAGTCTCATGAAAGATAACGACAATCAGAGATGGGATCGTTGTTCCTAAAAAAGAGATGTTACTTGATTTCTTCCTTCGTATGTTCTCTGCCACTAGCGGAGACGAAAATCTCATAAAAATGATGGACCCTTACTTTATTTTGAGAAACAATTACCACCTTCATCTCTTCGTGATAACGTACAGAGGAAGTCAGGTGCACGATAGTCTTCAAGTAAACCCGAGGGTGGGAGTTTCCCTTCTCATTCCCATTAGAAGGTCTAAGAGTACCACCTCTACTCTTAACAAAACATCCTCCAGTCCTAAAACTATCACTAAGGATGATCAAATTAGGAATATGACCATTGGCCTCCAGAGGTTCCTCATCAAAGATGTTAGGGTTTTCGTAAATAGTCTATATGAGAGAACCGCGCCCACCATCCCACCATATCCATTTATGTTTAAAGGTATACCCTCTAGGTGATTCATGAAAATAAACAAATAAAAAAGGAGGGGAAATGAAGAAATGGTATCGGAAGAAAGAGGTTGAACAAAGTAAGTTATTTGGATACGGAGTAGTGACAACACAGAAACTCAAGCAGGAGGAAAAACTTTTGAGAACAAAGAAGGATCACCCAAGGTAATGCATAAAAAATCTTAAGAGGGAAAGAAGAGGAAAAGTGAATAGTTCTAAAATAAACCCACAAAGAAGTTTATGTAAAGAGGGGGAAAGGCATTACAAAATCATGGGATGACATCAGCACGATGATCCAACGACTCAAACGCCTCCTCGAGATAATAAATACACTCAAGTGCATTCGAATGGTCTAGCCATATGCTTCACTCCCTATATTGATCCCTTAGAGCCATGTGGATAGTCAGATGAAACGTTCCAATGATTAGAGTAGCATTTATTGAAGGTGTTCCCCTAACTTTTTGTTACTCAACTCGAGAGACGAAATCGTAACTTTACCCGGCCCGGTCCGAAGATTTCCTACGCTTCTTAGCATAGCAAACCGGGGGCAACTGTTTCGGACCGTATCCAGGACCAATAAAGAGAAATGTCATTAAGGCCCAATTTCCTTTCCAACTCACATATACTTCCCCTTTAGTGCCAACACAGATATGAACTCATTTCTCCGAGACTTCATTTCACTAGAGTCTTCTTGTAATTAGTCTTCTTGTAACTAACTTGAACGTTGAAGTGTTAACCTTACAAGTTAGTTTCATTTCACTTTGAGTCTTCTTGTAACTAAGTTAGGCGTTGAAGTGTTAACCTTACATGTTAGCTTCATTCACCGCATCGGAAACGGAGTCCCGCTGCAATGTAAAACTCAGATTAGCTTCTCCGATCATCCTCTTGTTCTGATGCATAATAAATGGTAAGAAAAACTAATATGACATGGTGTCATCAACATTTCAGACTTGAAATTTTGCTTATGCTGATGAAAACATATAGAAAAATAACATTTCTAAGTCAAACTCTAGGTTGTAGGATGTTATGAATACTTTTTGCGTCAATCAAAACCATGATATATAACTCTCTGGCTATGCCTTTTAGTCTTTGAGGTGATTAGCTATAAGCAAATAGATGAAAATAAATTCTATATAAGTTTTATTGAAGTTCAAGTTGTTTTGTTGTGTCCTCTACCAAAGAATTGTTTTGTTGTAACAATTCTCAATAGCATTATCCATTTTGTTTTAATATCAAAACTTAAACTTGACTTATACATTCATTAACTTTCATTGGAATGATATGTAAGTAACCATATACTCATATAAACATCACTCTCCAAAACTGATACATTATAATAAGGTAGTCAGTAAAATCCTTTTAGAGCAGCATACAAATTATGTGCTTAGATATGCAGTTATGTAATAAAAAGTTGTAACAGACACAAACAACATTAAGCAGTAGCAATTTTAGAAGACAGACACGCGTCGACGGCCTCTCCAACCGTCAGAAAAACCCACTGTTTCCCAATTTTGTCCACAAAGTGAGCAAGCTTCAGCTTGTGAATTACCAGCCACCTTGGATTCACCATAGCTAGCTGCAAAAATCATATAGCACAAGTGTTACAGAAATGTTTCTTTCCAACTAAATTAAAATAATGCGACAATGATGGTTAACTCGGTTCTTATATTAGTCACAAGGAATGAAAAATCACGGTAGTCTCACTTCTACGCCACGCGAAAGCAGCCGCTTATGCAATTCCTCGAGTGCTAGAATTCCGGAAGTATCAACGTTCATCAGGTCTATTAAACAGAAATCAAGACGATCATTTGAGTCATATCGATGTTAAAAATGTTAAGTTAAAATTCTGAATTCTGAAAAAATAAACGTAGTGAAACTCACTAGTCATGTCCATAATTATGGCTCGAACATTTCCTTTAGCAATTTCTTGAATCTCGTCTTCTTCCACGACCCACTTGAGTATTCTGGAACAAGCGAAAAAAGTTTCATACATGGCTGTTATTAAGGGATATTACTAAATCCCTTTTCAAGATCATTTGTTAAGTGCTTGCCTTTCTTTGACAAAATTCGCATTCGCGAAGCAGAGTGAACCGGAACTTATGCGAATCACTACAATGCCCGGTGTGCTTATGGCCATCGGATATTGAGTAACATCACAAAAGGCTTCCGTTCTTGGAACTCGTCCTAGAATTTCTACTCCCGGTCGAATCGATTGTATTAGTATCTTCGCAAACGAGATTGTCACCTGCGCATCCATAAAAAAGAAAAACACTTGAAACTTTGGAATCATGAATCCTATAATATATACAATACGCATCTCTCAGTTGGTGACTTTACTTGGAAGACAAGTAAGCAATACCAAAAACTATGACATGATCTCATAAGAAGATCCCCAATATGAGAGGCCTATAACAAATTTAGTCCTTTAAATCATCAGAGTTTGGGAGTATTCTATGACTTACGGCTACAAGAAGACCGATCTCTACAGATGCAAACAAGACTCCAAAGAAGGCACCAATGCATGCAAGAAAGTCTAACTTGTCAACCTTCCAGATATAGCGAGCCTCGTTTAAATCAATTAGTCCAGGAAGTGCGGAAAGGATGATAGAAGCAAGGATAGCCATAGGTGTGTAGTATAAGAGCCTTGCAAATAATTGCAGGAACAAAATCACAGTAACTGCCATCACAATATTCGATACCGCTGTTTGACATCCTGCGCTGAAATTAACCGCTGTCCTTGAAAAAGAACCTGCAGCAAGAAAATGTAACAAAAGAGCCTTAAGCCAAACCTCAAAATGCCCTCAAAATTATCTATGTTAATGATGAACATACTACAGTACCGGTTGCGACATAGCATGAAGTTAAAGATCCTGCAACGTTCATGATTCCCATCGATAACATTTCTCTATTCCCATCAAGTTGGTATCCCTTAATCGAAGCGAAAGATCGACCAACAGCCATCGCTTCCTGAATCAGAAGTTCATATGGACTACAAATTATAATTTAGAAATCATAATTTTGAAAAAAATTAGGCAAGGGAATACTATTAGCTTACAGTTAGCGCGATAACTGCACAGACTAATCCGATTTTGGCCGCTTGCCCGACATTTTGACCATGGAATTGTAACTGATGAACTGAACTCTGATTCAATCCTCCTTTGACATGTTTTATCACATTAACTCCTTGTTTATCAGCTTTCGATAAATACACAATTAAAGTCGATAGAATAACCGATAGAAGAGGAGCAATCGCAGGCAACCAGAAAAGTTTTTTGTTTCTTCTTCCCTAAAACGAAACAATATCATTCATTCAATACATATATCATAGCGAAGTAACGATATTCGAATACTAGAATTATCATTACTTACGATGAAGCGAGTGACTAGAAGGAAAATCAAGAAAGAACACCCGAGGACGAAATTCATAGGACTCCACTGTCAAAATAGTAACCAAATATCAACAAGAAGATCGACACAAATCCAATGATTCAAAACATACTTAAGCCAAAACATATACAAACTCACTTTTTCTTCAGAAGAAGTGATTTGCTGATGTAATGACTTATAAACAGAAACCAACACTGATACTGCATCAGTTTTTGTGGTGAAATGAGTAATTCCCAGAAGACCCTTGAGCTGTTGAAGTCCGATAATGATTGCCGCTCCGGCCATGAATCCAACTAGTGCAGCATGTGAAAGAAAATCCACAAGAAACCCCAACCTGTAAACATTGAATAAGTAAAAAAATAAGCTATTTGGTTTAGAAGAAAATTTGCATGCCAATGAGAAAAAAATCACCTGAAAATACCGAACCCGACTTGAAAAATTCCGGTAAAGAAGGTGACAGTGAAGACAAAATCTCTATAGGCATGAGGATTAGCAACAGGATCTATGACTTTTGTGACCAAGGAAGATAACAGCATAGACACTACAGCTACAGGTCCAATTGCAATGTCTCTTGAGCTTCCCATTACAGCATAAATAAGAGGAGGAACAATACTTGTATCTGAATATAAATAAATTTTAACTCATCATAATCACTTTTGAGTCTTTCAAAAGATAATCCAAACATGCACAATAATAGAAACTTACATAGGCCATATTGAGGATCAACTTTTGCCAAACTTGCATATCCTATACTCTGCGACAACAACAGAATATAAATGTTGATGTTTCTCATGCATTATTTCTAAAAAAGCACACATGCGTCCAAAAGTATACTTTTAGAAAGAAATAATTATGTCTAGTATACTTCTGGACGGCCAGATGACACCAGAGCCGTTTAAGTTTTCAGAGGTCCCGTATAGGTTTACGATTTACGATGACATAACTGTTGAAAGATATTTTATGAGACCCATTTTAATCACGGTTTAACTGTGAAAATTTTTGGGCCATGTGCGATAGTGCGCCTTGCACGGCTTCAAAGACAGCCATGAGTAATAAAAGTGATATTTATGAGAACCTACCTGAGGTATGCAAAGGCTGGCAAGAGTTAAACCAGCTAAAAGATCATCTTTAAACTTAGAGGCAGTGTAATCTTTCAACCAAACAAGAATAGGAAACAAACTCTGCAAGAAACACAAAGCATGTGATTGAAAACTCTTCTTGTTAGAACAAAACCATAGCTTGTTTCCATGAGGCAAAAGGGTCTCTTTGATGAAACACAATAGCTTCTTCCATAATGGTGGTGGATTAGGAGAATCCAAAACCCACCTAGATCTCTCAATTTGACTAGTATCTTCAATATGAAGGACCCTTTGTTCTCTCATACTTGAAGTGTTTGGGTGAACTCTGATCAATGATCACACTAGTACTTAATGTACAACAACAACTTTATCAGTTAATAAATACAATCATTCCACTAACACCATTCAATTTGCATTGGGATCAATTTATGTGTATGAAAGAGAGAGAGCTTTAAATTCTAGTAAAAGTTGTATGCTATTTGAGGGGTGGTTATGCTACCACATTCATTGGTTTGTGTCAAAAGTTGTGCCACCTTAATAAGATAGTATGAACACGTAACACTCCTTTAATATGATTCCATTGGGAGCATATATTCCTGGACTAGAAATTTTTTGGCTTTTTATGTTTTGTCAAAATTTCACTTCTAACATAAATTTGCATGTAATAGAAATTGTATGTGGTTCATCGACCTCTTGGTTAATACAGCAAGTTGTTATTGATAGGACTCTGCCATAGTTTAAAAGATCATGATAGGAATTTGGATTTCTTACTGTCATCAAATGCGCACATTCAACGGTCGAGATGAAAACTTAGTCCTGAGAGTCTGAGTCTGATACTTTCAAGGTCTCAAGTTCGAATCCGCTGGTACTAATAATCTATCTATTGAGTCTGTATATACAGAGCTTTGATTCAGCTTTAAATGGACCTCACTAGTAGACGGTGGGATTGATCCTCTTAGATTAATCAGTAGTACCGGAAACATTAAAAACAAATTAACATATATTTACATGAATTTGCAAGACATGCTAGTATTCAGCAGCAGGCACATTGTTTTGAGTGATATTGATGTTCTAAATAACTCAACTCAATTATTTTCAACCCATGAAAATGAGATACACACTGCTCAGGTTGGCCTCACATGAATTTTGTTTCTTTTATTTAGTTACAAGCTTTTTTAATGGTTGGATCATTTGGGTTGATATGAGAAATCTGATTTGTAATTCAATATGTGTGAATTTTGTTTGGGTTAATTAGATGTAATTTGACTGTGGGAGCAGTTGAAAGGTTAAGAAATGTGTGGCTTTTGGTTGGGTTAATTAGATCTAATTTGGTCAAATTGGCTCATGGAGATTATATGTTGCTTGCTAATCTAGTTATTTATAGAAAACTTTTCTAATAAACCCGTGCCTACGCACGAGCACGTTTTAGTTATAATAAATTAATAAAAAACTCATGCATATGCACATGGTATGTTTTAGGATGGAATACAGATTTAAATGCGTATTTGTTTTTGGATAATAAAAATAAAAAATTGAAAAAAAATTAATAATAATAATAAATTTAAGTTGAAATAGTAATAAATATAAAATATAAAATATAAACAATAATATTATAAATAATTAAAAATAAAAACTATTGAAATTTGTATTAGATAAACTAGTCGTTTTAATTTTTTTACAAATAAGATAATGATTTTATAAGAGAGAAAACAATTTTAAAATATATATTCAATCTTTGTAAAACTCCCTTAATTTTTTTACATATTTGAAAAAAATGATCGATAAATTTTTATTATTAAATATTTGAATCAGTAGTAAAATTGTGTCCGTTTATAACAATAATATTTTTTTCGTATATAAAAATGTTTGAATCAACAACGTATTTTTTTTCCGTATATAAATATTATTTTTGTTCTGACATTATTTATAAAAATATTTGAACCAATAGTAAAATTGTTCTTGTATATAAAAATATTTGAATCAATAATGTATTTTTTCCGGTAAATGAATATTATTTTTGTTTTAACAATATTTATGAAAATATTTAAATCAATATCAAAGTTGTTCCCGTATATAAAAATATTTGAATCAACAATTTATATTTTCCTGTATAAAAATATTTTTAACTATTATTATATGTGAGCTCAATCTGTGGATGGCAGAAAACCGCCCCCAAACACGTTCTTGCTCTAAGACACGCTTTGAACCATTCTTGCTCTAAGACACGTTCTTGAAAATATTTTTAATTATTAATATATTCATGAAACGCTTTGAACCGTGCCATTTCAATACTCGATTTATAACTATTATTATATGTGAGCTCGATCGATGGCAGAAAACCGCCCCCAAACACGTTCTTGCTCTAAGACACAAACCCTCAAAAGATCCTCCAAAGACTGGATAGTCCTCTCAATGAGACCATCAGTCTGTGGATGATAAGCATAACTTAACTTCAGCTTAGTATCCAGAGTTTGCTGTAAGCTCTCATAAAACCTAGATGTGAATATCAGATCTCTATCTGACACAATACTTAATAGAATGCCATCAAGCTTCACAATTACAACAATATAAATCTCGGCCAGCTTCTGCAATGGAAACCGATATTAATCGGAATGAAGTGTGCCGATTTAATCAGCTTATCTACAATCACCCAAAATACATCAAACCCTCTAGGAGTATTCGGCAAACCAATTACAAAATCCATCGATATATTGTCTCACTTCCGTTCGGGAATATCTAATGGTTGCATCAGTCCAGGGTTTCTGATGCTCAATCTTTGACTTCTGGCAAGTCAGACATGAATATATAAATTGTGCAACGTCTCTTTTCATTCTTGGTCACCAAATTTTTTTCTTGAGATCTTGGTACATTTTGGTAGCCCATGATGAATACTCAAACCGCTTTGGTGACTCTCTTTTAAAATAGTCTTCTTAAGTTTCGGCACATCAAGTACACACACTATATTCTAAAACTTTAAAATTTCATTCTCATCGACTCTAAAATCTTCGTCTTTATTAACTGATGACAGACGATCAACCAAGGCTACATCCAACTTCTGACTATCTTTGATCTCATCAAAAAAATCACTAGTCAGCTTTAGCATGCCCAAATTCACACTATTTGTAGTCAGCTCACAAACCAAACTCAAATCTCTGAATTGTTCAATTAAATCCAACTCTCTAACCATCAACGTCGCCACGTGCAAGGACTTCCAACTCAAAGCATCCGCTACAATACTGGCTTTACCGGGATGGTTATTTAAACCAAATCATAATCCTTCAAAAATTCCAACCGTTTTCTCTGCCTCATAATCAGCTCCTTCTGATCAAACAAATACTTCAAATGGTTATGGTCACCAAATACCTCGAATATAGAACCATACAAATAATGTCTCCACAACTTTAACATGAATGTCACAACTGTCAACTCTTGATCATAAGTAGGGTAGTTCCTCTCATGAACCTTCAACTGTCTCGAAGCATAAGCCACAACCTGCACATTCTACATAAGCACACCACCCAATCCCATATTTGATGCACCATAATATACTACAAAAGTTTCCTTCAGATCTAACAATATCAATATTGTCGTTGTTGTCAACTTCTTTTTCAATTTCCAGAAATTCTCCTCATACATCATGTCCCAAACAAAGGCTTGACCCTTTCGAATCAAATGAGTCAAAGGTAGAGCTAACTTAGAAAAATCTTTGATAAATCTTCTATAATAACCGGCTAACCCTAAGAAACTTCTGATCTCAGTAAATGATTTTGGAGCCTCCCATTGTAGCACTGCATTTACCGTAAAAGGATCCACCGATATACCACTGTCATAACCTAATTTTGTTCTGGTATTAGCTGTAACTTCGAAGCTAAAAAATATATAAGAAGTCAAGTATAAAACATAAGGAAATATTTGGAAAATCCAAGTTGACTTCAACGGGAAGTTAGGCAAAGCCTTTTGATTGGAACTTGGCAAAGAAGTTGCCATACTGTCGAAATAACATTATAATAGAACTTAGAAGTTTCTGAAATAATTTGAAGATGAGTTTGATGGAGATAATTCAAAACAAGGCTAATACCATATTTTGGCGTTATCCACTCCTTCAAAGGATGCGTGGAGGCCTATGAAAGGCGAAACACATGCAAGCGAGAATGTGTCATTTTCTGGAGAAAAGACCGTTTGTTATTGTTATTGTCGAAGTAGTATAAATAAGAGTCTTAGCATTAGGATTCGGGGTGTTCAATATTGTACCAAACTCAAAATCACTCAAAGTATCTAGTGTTATTAAAAATAAATGCAAAATAAAATAAACAAAATATGGTCAAACCTCAAATTTAATTCAAATCAACTTCAACAAGTCCAATTAAATTCTCATAGGTCTAACATGGTCAAACAAACTTTGACAAATTTTCTCAACAATTTTAGAAATCAAAAACTATTTAAAAACAATTAAAAACAATGAAAAATAACACAATATGAATTAAAATCTCAAATAAATCTCAAATCAAATAAGAAATTGGTGAGACTATTTTTTATTGACTTATCATGATCCATAGGTGTTAGGAAAATATTTTTGGATTTTTTAAACATCAAAAGGTATTTTAAAATGAATTAAAACTATTAAAAACCAAATAACTCACAAAAAATATTAAATGAAGTCACAAAAATAATTGAAAATCAAAATATGAAACTAGATTTTTCAAGAAATTTTTTGGCATTGGTCTCATATTTTTGTGACTTCAAATAAAATATTTATGAATTTTTGAAAATAAAAGGAATTAACAGAAATTAAAAGAAAATAGGAATAATAGGAAAATGCGCAGCCATCAGATCAATTCATTAATTGACGTGGCAAGGGATTAAAGGCTCAGAGGCGCGGATGCATGGTGAACTCAAGTCAAGCGCGCAACACATGACATTAAAACAAGTAATCACATTGGACGATCAAGATTATAACATTTAGACACGATCCAAGGGCTGTACAACAAACACGTGGGGATGGTGGTGGAAACCACCATCTTCTCCGGCGATCCAACAAGTTCCGGCCACCACGCGCACGGAAAAAGTTTATAATGAAAATAAAATGTAAGGACATCAAAATGAAGCTCAGGTGATGTACATCACCACTGTAACCATGGATCATCCTCACTCTTCCTATTTAGAGAGAAATGTGAGATGGAAGATCATGATATGTCAACTGGAATGGCACGATGTGAACAATTAAGACCACCACTGGCCCGCCTCAAGTAAGAGGACTTCAGAAAACCACACAAACCAAAGAAAATCACATTGAATTGCAAGATCTAGATCCAAAAAGTTTGAGGTTCTACCTCTGAAATGAAGCTTCAAATGCCACAAATTCTTCAAGATCTTGATCTTCATTTGTTCTGGAAGTGTGATGGAGATGATAGGTTAAGGAATTGAGCTTTGAAAATCAACTAATGATGTTGAATTTCAAGCTTGAAAAAAAGAAATAAAACTTAAAATTCCTTTGGTGAGGGTTGGGATTTCAATTCTGCAGCACTTCAGGTCTCCACTTGGTTGTCTAATGAATGAGAATGCAGCTCTATTTATAGCTGAAGAGGGTTGTGAAACATGGTTCCCTCGTGTGCATGGGATTTGAAACTTCCTTGCATGGGCCTGTACAGGCACATGTAAGGCCCAATGATGGGTGATAAACCATGCTGAGATCAATTGGAATTGAATTGGACGTGTAATTGAAGTGGCATTAGCTTGCACATGAAGTTTCAACATGAAATGCAAAAATGAACATAAAGAGAAAGCTCTTCAAAACTCACACATGGAAAGTCCAAAAAAGTAATGTGAGTAATGGTTGGAAAACCCTTGAAATAAGGAATAAAAGTCATGTTGGACAAAAATTCATTTGGCATTTGGAAATTAGTGAAAACTTGCTGTGAAAGTTTGGGCACAAAACATGTCTAAGTCACCCTTTGAAAATTTTCACCAAAAGCAAGCCTCTTCAAGCCCCTATGTTTCCATGATGAAAGCTTCAAATGGAAACACCTCCAACATCAAACTTGTAGATATTTTCAAGATGATCAATTTCGACACAAATTTTTCATCATTTGGATTTTTCATGAGGACGTTATGGGCACTTGAAGTTGGGCACTTTTTCAAATTCAATGACTTAGGTCCAAAGTGACCTATAATGTTTTATATTATCACATGTATTTCTTTTAGGATTATGAAATTTTGTTCAACATAACATTTTAAGTAGACATCTTAAAATTTCCAATGCATTTGGTATCACCTCAAAATCATAAAAGTTAAGGAAGTTAGGCCCTTGGGAAGTTGACCCAAAATTAGGGTTTCAGCCAAAATGACCTATAATGTTTTAAAATTAATGATGACCTTACAAGTTTCAAATGGATTTTTGATGAACATGAAAGTTGTTCATTTGGTTCTTAAGAACATTTATGATCTTGGGGTCATCTTCATTTGACAAACACATTAAAAGTTGTATCTCAGTGGACCTCAGCTTAGTCAAATGACTTGACTGGTCAATTTTTCAAGGTCAAACTTCCAATCTTGATGAATGAATGATTGAGGATCCTCAAATAGGATCATATATGCATAAAATGATGAATGAAAGAAATTCCCTTGATTAAACTTGATCATAGGTTGAGATTGCTTCATCAGCAAGGCACAGTCAAAGCACAATTGAATTAGGGTTTCCTTGGGAAACAATCCTCAAGCCCTTTGGGTTATCTTGATCAAATTGGCAAGTTGAGATACTTGGGATACATATATGATGATTAGGAGCTTTGTGGACCATTTTCATGCTTTTTCTCATCTTCATCTAGCCACTTCATTGAGCTTAGGAGCCTTCTAGGAGCATGGGAGCACATGATCACTTGAGCTTCAAAACAAAAAGAGTTAGTGACATATTTTTGTGCTTTTGGTTAGTAATCAAAATAATAAAAGCAATAATATACAATACAAGCATGCTTGGTGGCCTCAAACCACTCACACAAATCCCACCCCTTTGGTTAAGGAGCCAAACATGCTATGATCCTTGAGGCAATGCACTTGTGCAATGATATGAGGCCATGAGGGATCTTAGGGTCAAAATTAGGGTCTTACAGATGCCCCTATTTAAGGTCATTCTAGACGGAGATATGAAGGTTAAAATCTTCGTCTCGACGCGGTAAAATGGGCTTAAATAATAACAAAGAGACGATTTTTGGTCCCTAAGAGACCTCATGATGCAAATGTATGCATGAAAAATAAAATCTTCACGGTGGATGATTGCCACAAAGGAAAAGAAATCAGAAGAAACTGAAAAAATCCGAAGGAGTAACGCACTCACTAGGGAGATAGAGACTCTGGGGGGAGACAAGATAAAATGCGTGAGCAGGTCACGACTTGAAAAACTTGCTGGGAGACACGAAGGGATTCCACAAGAATAAATCGATGGAAAGACTCGAGCTGACGCAAAAATACGTATATTGGGGAATATGGCAATACAGCAAAACTATCCACAAAGGATACATCGGATAAAAATCCAGACTCAGACAAGAATTTCCACAAAGGACTCAGCTGAGGAAGAAACAACGAGATATCACCGGTTACTGGGTAATAAACTCAAAGGGAGGCATATTGTCAAGGCACCGACTACTGGGTGAGAGAACAACATGCTCAAGGAGAAAGAATATCTAAGACAGGTATAAGGGTGAGAGATATCAATCATCCGAAACATCTGAGGAGGACCTAAAAGGCACATCTCAACTCAGGAAAGTCTGACTCCACATGGGACAAAAAGTCATAATAGGGAGTAGAAGGAAGGAACACCAGGGATACCGGTTACTGGGCATATAATAGGTGACCAACCAGGCATGAATTGGGAACATATCCAAGACACTCATCATCCAAAAGGAGGACTGAAAAAAGCAAACTCGACTTACAGGATGGAAATTCGATTCCACGAGGAAATACGAATCTTACTCGACTGGGGGAGAACAAAGACTTCAACTGAAGAGCGCATGAGATATATTATCTATTACCGTCATAACATAGATAACATACTCGCATGGAAGATTATCCACAACCGGTTACTGGGTTAATGAAGGATAAATCGGCCGAAAAGAAATGACATCGGGATACTGGTTACTGGGTATAAAATGATGACCAATCAGAAGGAGAAACAATCATTACCAAACAAGAGTAAATGAAAGATGACTCGTAAGGGATAAATTTCCTGACAAAAGCAATCATCCAGGAGATATATCACCGGTTACTGGGTGGTATACTCAAAACGAAGGAATATCAATACCGGCCACTGGGTAAAGATAACTAACAAAGAGGGGATTACATCTACCGGTTACTGGGTAGAAAACCACAAAAATAGGACTTACAACTACCAGCTACTGGGTAGAAGGCCACAAAATCCGCTGGGGAAAAGGATGAACAATTACTGGTTATTGAGCAATTGATCAACTAAACCATAGGAAACTGCAGGGGATAACAAGAAAAGAGTCAATCTAGGAACCAACTAGAAAGACATAATTAAACAGGACTCAATCCGATGAGGATATAACTCAGGGGAGTAATTCCCATCCTAATACACAACTGGGCAGGAAACTGAAACAATAATCATCCATGAGGATATAACTCGACGGGGAAGAAAAAGGAAAGATAGACACTTTCTGCTTACGGGGCCGACTCTATATGGAGAGATCAGACATGAGCATCTGTTTGGGGAAGAACATTTCACCAACAGCAGGATATAACAAACAAAGATATATGGCAAAGAATGCAATCATGAATATCTGAATGCTATGATTATACATGTATATGCATGATTTATGTATGATTAATGCTGACAGACAAACATATCTAACACAAACAGGCTTAAGAGCCACGAACGGGCACCCGACGCAACATCTCAAAAAGTAGGGCAAGGCCTATAAGAGAATTCAGTTCCGGTGAGGATGCACCAAACACTGGAAGACATCGATCACAGCTGGGGACAGGCAAAGTCACAGTTGCCAACCGCCGGGGACTTCTCATCAGTTCTCGGGAACAGGTATCTGAATATCAATAAGATCTGTCGTAGAAGAAACTCTACTAGGGAACTAACGTCAAACAGATACCCATCCATCAAAACAAATCTTTCTAACTGCTGAAGAGACCAACTCTGCTAAGGGGAGAAAGAAAAATTTGCTCCGTTGGGGAAGGAAACAACACATCTTCCTCACCATTTCTCAATACTTAGAAGAAATCTTCAGACGTGGAGGGATACAAATTATCAAACTCGGGTCAAGTATCCCTGCATGGGATAAGCTGTAGGCAACCCTCGAAGGAAACTGCCTTGGCTGAGGGGATCGGAAACAAATCCTTCGTCAACACGTGTCATGCTAGGGATGAAAAGGAAAACAAGCCCTTCACCGACTGCTCTAGACAACTTCTTGATGAGGAAACAACTGAAAGCTGATGAAGAGGATATAAACATGCCAGAATGTGAACAAATATCTTACCTTTTGGAAATCGTACTATCCTTGGGAAAGCACTAAGGACATTCCATCTATCCTTTTAGTCATTATGAATGTTCACTTTTTTTTATAAAAAAAAACAGTTTATAAAAAACTTTATTCGTTTAAAACAATGATATTCATCAGTTAAAAACATGCAAACATTTGTTAAACAGAAACAAATAAGAGTGTAAAGAATTGGATAAAGGCTCAAATTTATTTGATAGAATGGTAGTCCACAAAGGGCGAACTCCATGGATCTTTACAAACTTGAAATTGGTGATATACATGGAAAAAGGGCTACATTGAACATAATGACCGTTTATCCACCAACTTTGAATTCGCTGTATTTGACGCTTCGGTTGACGACGACTGAGCGAGAATCTTTGACAGATGACAGCTGTAGAGCAAAGTATTGTCAGGATGCAGTTACTTGCCAAATCCCTAATTTTTTCCTAGATTTCCCTAGGGTGAGGTACTCAATCTAGCGGGATATGTAAATTCATTTTTTTTATGTCTCTAACTTTTGCCTGGACCGCCCTTTCGGGTTTTCAATCCACCGAGACGCTCATTTTTGCCTAAGCCGCCCTTTCGGGTTTTCAACTTAGCGAGCAATTCTATTTTTATTTTTAGGCGAAATATTTCTTGACTGCATCTGAATTCACAAGACGAGTGAAATCCTCCCATCCATAGTTGTAAGCAACAAAGCACCGCCTGAGAAGGCTCTCTTAACAACATATGGGCCTTCATAGTTTGGAGTCCACTTGCCCCTGGAATCGGGCGCGAAAGACAAGACTTTCTTGAGCACGAGGTCACCTTCTCGGAACACACGAGGCTTGACCTTATTATCAAAGGCTTTCTTCATCCTTTGCTGATACAACTGACCATGACACATGGCAGTTAATCTCTTTTCTTCAATCAAATTCAGTTGGTCATAACGACTTTGAACCCACTCAGCCTCAGTCAACTTGGCTTCCATCAAGACTCTCATTGATGGGATCTCAACCTCCACGGGGAGCACAACCTTCATGCCATATACAAGGGAGAAAGGGGTTGCCCATGTTGAAGTGCGGACGGATGTACGATATCCATGCAAAGCAAATGGCAGCATCTCATGCCAATCTTTGTACGTAACAACCATCTTCTGAATAATCTTCTTGATGTTCTTGTTAGCAGCTTCAACATCCCCATTCATCTTGGGTCTATAGGGAGAAGAATTATGATGTGCAATCTTGAACTCACTACACAACTCTTTCATCATCTTATTGTTCAAGTTGGATCCATTATCAGTAATGATCTTATCTGGCACACCATATCGGCATATGAGTTGGTTCTTGATAAACTTCACAACCACCTGCCTGGTCACATTCACATACGATGCCGCTTCAACCCACTTGGTGAAGTAATCAATAGCTACGAGAATAAAACGGTGACCGTTAGACGCCTTCGGCTCAATCATGCCAATCATGTCAATTCCCCACATAGAGAAAGGCCATGGTGAGGAAATAACATTCAGAAGTGTCGGGGGAATATGAATCTTATCCGCATAAATCTGACACTTGTGGCATTTCTTCACATACTTGCAGCAATCATACTCCATTGTCAGTCAATAGTAGCCCGCTCTCAACATATTCTTTGCCATGGCATGCCCATTGGAATGAGTACCAAATGAACCTTCATGAACTTCAGTCATCAGCAAGTCTGCTTCGTGTCTATCCACGCATCTGAGCAGAACCATGTCAAAATTCCTCTTGTAAAGCACATCACCATTAAGGTAGAAATTGCCAGATAATCTCCTCAAAGTCTTCTTGTCTTTAACAGATGCCCCAGGCGGGTAAGTCTGACTCTGAAGAAAACACTTGATATCATAATACAATGGCTTATCATCTTTTACTTCCTCAACTGCAAACACATGAGTTGGTCTATCCAAGTGCATCACGGTAATGTTGGGAACTTCATTCCAATACTTTACTACAATCATTGAAGCAAACGTAGCGAGAGCATCCGCCATCCGATTCTCATCTTGAGGAATATGATGGAAGTCAACCTCAGTAAAGAAATTTGAAATCCTCCTCGCATAATCTCTATATGGAATGAGGCCAGGCTGATTCGTCTCCCATTCACCCTTAATCTGATTAACAACAAGGGTCGAATCACCATAAACATCAAGATGTTTGATCCTAAGATCAATACATTCTTCCAAACCCATAATACAAGCCTCATATTCTGCCATATTATTCGTGCATTTGAAAGTTAGCCTCGCTGTAAAAGGAAAATGTGTGCCTTGAGGAGTAATAATCACTGCCCCAATACCATTTACATACTGATTAACAGCGCCATCGAACACCATACCCCATCAGGAACCAGGCTCTGGCCCTTCATCGAGCGTAGGTTCATCACAATCTTTCATCTTCAAATACAGAATCTCCTCATCAGGGAAGTCGTACTGCATAAACTGATAATCTTCAATTGGTTGATGCACCAAATGGCCAGCCAAGATACTACCTTTAATAGCTTTTTGAGCTCGATACTCAATATCATACTCAGATAACAACATCTGCCAACGGGCAATTCTCCTAGTTAAAGCAGGCTTCTCAAAGATATACTTGATCGGATCCATTTTGGATATCAACCAAGTCGTATGATTCAACATATACTGGCGTAAGTGCTTAGCAGCCCAAGCCAAAGCACATCATGTCTTCTCAAGCATTGAGTACCGAGACTAACAATCAGTAAACTTGTTACTCAAGTAGTATATTGTTGTAGCGGGGTATTCGTTACCTTTAGATTTATTGACTAAATCAAAAGTAAATCATACAATTTGAGTCGCCACCGCACTTCTATTTATCCAAAGGAAAGGTTAGAAAGCGAACAAAAACCGAGAAGTTTTATCAAGTCAAAAACTAATAAAAATGTCAGAGATCTGGGTAAGGGGGTTGGTTATGCAATGGAAAGGTTTTAAGCACCCAAAACATCCTTAGTACTCTAAGGGAGCCCTTTTTACAAATGTTGTAAGGTAGGTTGGTATTTGTGAAAAGTATTTGTGCAAACATGATTGGGCAGATGAGAAAAGAATATACAAGTTATTTACAATTTTGTGTTTGAATGGATAAACCCATTGCCTACGTACCATCTTAAAAAGATTAGGATCAAAACCTCGTAGTTCGGGGTAAAAATCTCAAAAGAAGTTGGTGAATTGATTGGTCAAAAGCCTTAAGGTCTTTTGTTATCAAAGGGAGAAAACTCAACCTAAAACCACAAATCCACCATGTGAGGAGAGCTTCAACATGCTAGTGAGAGGGTTAACCCTATAATAAGCATGGAAGACTTATAGTCCATCACTAAGGATATAGGTGAGTATTATATCAACCTCTAGGATAACTCAAACCTAATAGCTAATGTTTATGAAAAAGCTTTGACAAATGGTCATTGGAACCATAAAAAACAATTGAATGAGTTGTATTTACAAATGAAAAGTATTCACAAAGTAAGGTCAAAGTTGACTTAGGATTCAATTCAAAATAAGTGTTATGAAAAGAGTTTGAAAAATCAAAGGCATAATGCCTAGGTTTCTAAATTTTGAAAACAATGTTAATGTTTGCACAAAAGTTTGGCTTGGGTTAGAGTGGAGAGAAGAAGAGAATGGCTAGGTCCTAAACATGCAAAGATGAAGGAAGAGAAATAAAACCTCATTGGAGTTCCCTTCTTGAGATCATAAAGATGATCCAAGTTGCTCCCTTTCCTTTGGAATTAGCAAGCAATAAGCAAATAACTCAAGCAATCAAGCAAATATTCAATCAAGCTCCTAGGAGTCTTCCAATTGGCTTTTGTATCTCTCACTTTGGATGCTCATGACAATGGTTCTTCTACTTGGCATGTTTAGGATCCCTAGCACACAAGAACACACAAATCAAAAAGTTCCACAATGCAATAAAAGGAATGGACAAGAGTGAGTTTAGAGATTAAGATCCTTTCAAGTTCATCTTCAAGATTAAGCATTCTAAAGGCATGAGTCCTAGTTGCTCTTTGACAATTTATAGCATTCTAAAGGCATGAGGCCTAGTTTCTCTTCAAACTCCATTAGCATAGGTAAGGTCCTAAATCTAAGTCCTTTGTCCATTTGCATTGGGTTCACACAAACAAAACAAAACAAGCACAATAGTATATACACAATAATGTTCTCAAGTGAGCAAAAGGAAAATTGCATTAACATAAACATGAGTTCAAGTGAGCAAAGGGCAAAACAAATGAATTAATGTTCAAGAATTAAATGCTTGAATTAAAAGTTAGTCATTAGTAGTTAGTGTTAGTGTGCCATAAGGCAATTTAGCGCTATGTTAAGCAATCGTAAGTGGACCAATGTAGTAGTCACACCTATATGAGGTTGGTCAATAAAACTATAGGCAACAAACACAAGTTAGAGACCATGACTAGTAAGCCAAGCTCCTACAACTTGCCATGCCAAAAGAAAAGAAGAATGATCTTGTATTGATTTAGGTTTTTTGCTTGACCAAGAAGCAACCTATCTCTAATGCAAAGCCGTCGACTTGATCTTTGATCAAGATGAATTAGATTTGAATCAAAGAAGGTTAAGCCCCTCATATGTCAAGGCTAACCACCAATCATTAACTCATTGATCAAAAAGAAAAAGAAGAAGAAGAAGAAGAAATGGAAATGTACATAATTGAAAGTCAAATGACATAAGCAAAATACATTGACCAAATGTAAATGGAATCAACATCAATCAATGGTAAATAGAAGCAAGGTGAAGCTTAGAAGTCAAGAAACAAATAAAATATTTTTGGTATTTTTTGGAATTAAAATAATACTTGAATTAAAATAAACAAATAAGAGGTCAAACTTCAAATCCATTTCAAATCAGCTTGGAAAAGTCCAAATGGATCATCCTAA
Organism: Lathyrus oleraceus; assembly: GCF_024323335.1. Taxonomy (NCBI): domain Eukaryota; kingdom Viridiplantae; phylum Streptophyta; class Magnoliopsida; order Fabales; family Fabaceae; genus Lathyrus; species Lathyrus oleraceus. Next base: position 190,261,317 of record NC_066580.1, on the reverse strand, counting down.
GTTCAACATGGTCAAACAAGGTTTGACAAAAAATTTCATCATTTTTAGAAACCAGAAACTAATTTTAAACAATTAAAAATGAAGAAAATATAACATAATTGAACTAAAATCTCAAATAAATCTCAAATCAATTAAGAAGTTGATGAGAATATTTTTCATAGATTCATCATCATTCAAAGATGTTAAGAAAATATTTTTGCATTTTTTGAATATTGGAAACTATTTTAAATGAATTAAAAATAACCAGAAAAGAGAAAATTCACAAAAAATATTAAATGACATCATAAAAAATATTAAAAATCATTTTCAGAAACTAGAATTAAAAAAGGAAATAATGCAATTGGTCCCATATTTTTTGGATTAAAAATGAAAGAGTTATGAATTTTTGAAATAAAACGAAATAAAGAAAATAAAATGAAATAATCAGAAATTGCAAAAGTCATGGCGCGTTGGATCACATTCATTAAGTGATGTGGCACATCAGATGGTGGATAAGCGCACGTGCACCAAAGGCCTTGGTCAAAAGAGAAACACAAAGCATTTAATAAAGTCATAACATCCAAAGGCTCTGATTAAAACTGGGAACGAGATCAAATGGTCCAGATGCATCCACGTGTGGGGGATGGTGGTGTACACCATCGTCTTCTCCGGCGAGCAAGCCAGCTCCGGCCAGAGTTGTAGGTTTTGAAAGCTTCATAAAAATACACGCTCTTCATATCATTGGAAAGCTGGGGTGATGTACATCACCCATGTGTCATTGGTTTCTACTCTAGACTTTCATAGAAGGAGAAATCTGAGATAAAAATTCATGGTGTTTAAACTGAACTTGATCAATTCATGAAATTAAATGCACATATCAATTGCCTCTCACATGAGGACTTCAGAGGAACCAACAAACACAAGAAATGAGCAAGATCCAGGGAGTTTCGAATCAAAAAAGTTTGAACAACAACCTTTGAAGTGCAGCTCTACAAGGCGGGATCTCTTCCAATTCTTTGTTGCAGTGTGTTCTTGAGATGGCAAAGTAGCTAGGCTTAGGAATTGAAGCTCAATAATAAACCAAGGAAGTTGAAAATTAAACTGAAAAATTGAAAAAGAAAACTCAAAATTCCTTTTAATGGAGGTTAGGATTTCAATTCTGCAGAGTGTTAGGCGCCTTGAGGTTGGTTGTGAATGAAGAATGACACTTCTATTTATAGCCAAGCATGCTGCATTACATGAAGAAACCGTGTGCATGAAGAATAGGGGCCTCCATGCATGGGCCTGTACAGGCGCATGGGAGGCCCAAATGCAATTGGTTTAGCATGCTGAAGTCACATGGATCAGGTTTGGACGTGTACATGGCATTGCAATGGAGTGTGCACTAAGTTTCAACATGTTATGCATAAATGAACATAAACCTTCATCTCTTCGAAAATGCCACTTACCAAGTTGAAACATAGCCATGTGGGTAATGGTTGGAAAGATATTGACATGAGGAACAAATGTCATGTTGAACAAAAATCCATTTGGAGTTGGGAAATTTATGAAAACTGATCATGAAGTTCAAGGTGCAAAACATGTGTATGTGATTTTTGCCAAAATGGACTAACTTCAAGCCCTTATGTTTCCATGATGCAAGCCTCAAATGACAATACCTTCAACACAAAAGTTGTATATATTTTCAAGACAATCAATTTGGACTTAAATTTTACATCATTTGGATTTTCGATGAGAAATTTATGGGCACTTGAAGTTGGACTTTTTCATATTTCAATGACTTTGGTCCAAAGTGACCTATAATGTTTTGCATTATCACATGTGTTTCTTTTAGGATTATGAAATTTTGTACAACATAAAAAATGAAGTAGACATCTTAAAATTTCCAATTAATTTTATCCCACCTCAAAATAATGAAAAATGAGTGAGTTAGGTCCTTGGGAAGTTGACCTAAAATTAGGGTTTCAGTCAAAATGACCTATAATGTTTTGAAATGAATGATGACCTTACATGTTTCAAATCAATTTTTGATGAACATGAAAGTTGTTCATATGGTTCTTAAGAACATTTTGGCTCTTGGGGTCATCTTCATTTGACAAATACATCAAAAGTTAGGTCTCAGTGGATTTCAAAATAGTCAGATGAATTGACTGATCAACTTCTCAAGTCCAAACTTCAAACCTTGATGAATTGATGATTGAGGGTACTCACATAAGCTCAAATATTCATTAAATGGTGACTTAAAGAACTTTCCTTGATTGTATTTGATAATGGGTTGAGGTTGCTTCATGAGCAAGGCAAAATTGATGCACAGTTGAATTAAGGTTTCCTTGGGAAACAATCCTCAAGCCCTTTGGTTTATCTTGATCAAATTGACAAATTGAGATACTTGGGAGGCATATATAATGATTGAGAGCTTTGGGAACCATTGTCATGCTTGCTTTCAACTCATCTGGCCATTCTTTGAGCATAGGGGCCTCCTAGGAGCCCTGGGTCACATGATTGCTCAAGCTACAAAACAAACAAAGTTAGTGACATATTTTTGTGCTTTTGGTTAGTAAACAAAATAAGAAAAGAAATAATATACAATTCAAGCATGCTTGGTGGTCTCAAACCACTAACACAAGTCCCACCCTAGGGTTAAAGAGCCAAGATGCTATGATCCTTGAGGCGAATGTAATGTGCAATGATATGATGCCATGAGGGATCTTAGGGTCAAAATTAGGGTCTTACAATTACATAATCTTTCTTCCCTGATTCATCTTGCTGTCCCAATACACATCCCATGGAATCATCAAGCACAGTCAAGTACATAATCAATGGTCTCCCTTCAACAGGCGGAGACAGAATCGGAGGCTCAGACAAATACTCTTTGATATTATCAAAGGCCTTTTGGCAATCCTCGGTCCAATCATGACGCTGATCTTTCTGGAGGAGCTTGAATATATGCGCACATGTGACAGTCATGTGGGATATAAATCTCGAAATGTAATTCAAGCGGCCAAGAAAACCTCGGACTTGCTTCTCAGTTTTATGCGCATGCATCTCTTGTATTGCTTTGACCTTGGCATGATCAACTTTAATACCTCTCTCGCTGACAATAAAGCCCAATAACTTACCGGAATGGACTCCAAATGTACACTTGTTCGGATTCAGGCGGAGTTTATACTTCCTCAAACGTTGGAAAATCATCAACAAGTGTTCTACATGTTCAACATCCGTTTTCGACTTCGCAATCATATCATCAACATACACCTCGATCTCTTTGTGCATCATATCATGAAACAAAGTAGTCATAGCTCGTTGATACGTGGCTCCGGCGTTCTTCAAACTGAAGGGCATCACTCGATAACAGAATGTCCCCAAGGTGTGATGAATGTTGTCTTCTCCATATCCTCGGGTGCCATTTTAATCTGGTTATAGCCGGAAAATCCATCCATAAATGAGAAGACATTGAATTTAGCTGTATTGTCTACCAACATATCAATGTTTGGTAGAGGAAAATAATCTCTTGGACTAGCTTTATTCAAGTCACGGTAATCCACACACATTCGGACTTTTCCATCTTTCTTAGGCACGGGCATAATATTGGCCACCCATTGAGGATATGTAGAAGTCACCAGAAACCCCTCATCAATTTGCTTCTGAACTTCTTCTTTAATCTTCACTGCCATATCAGGATGAGTTCTTCTGAGCTTCTGCTTTACAGGCACACACTCAGGTTTCAAAGGCAAGAAATGTTGCACGATATCAGTATCTAGACCAGGCATGTCTTCATACGACCAGGAAAAGACGTCGACGTATTCTTGTAGCAACTCAATCAACCCCTTCTTAACAGACTCTTCAAGGAGTGCCCCAATCTTCACTTCACGAATGCAGTCCTCAGACCCCAAGTTGACTGTTTCCAGATTCTCGAGGTGCGATCGAATGATCTTTTCCTCGTGCTCAAGGAGACGGGTAATCTCATCAGGAATCTCTTCAACATCATCTTCTTCTGCCTCAAATACAGGGAACCCAAAGTTGGGAGATGGTGTTGGATCATTATGTTCAATGGGTTTGATTAACCTGCATAATGATTTTGAGCATAAAAGAGATTTCAGAATTCAAACAGGGCAAATCATTATCCAGATGAAAGATTGATTTTATTCTCTTTTTTAGGGTTTTATAGTGATCACCAATTTCATGCAAAAAGCAAAAAGCAAAAATAATTTGAAAAAACAAACATTTAACATGTGATTATTGAATGAATATCATTGTATTAATCAAATTATGCCAACAATGTCTTCACTTCTCCTTTTGGCATGGGAGAAGGGTTTTTAAACAAAATGAACATATTACGTTGACTTATGGACAACTGTTGGAACATCAACAGCGACCCAATTATTGTAGATTCCTCCGGGTATGACAAAGTTGCCAAGGTCTTCCTCTTCATCATCGTCAACAATGACAGCAACTTCCTGATCTTCAACGGTGTGGATAAAACCTCCACTCTGGAACAGCCCACGGTCATTGGAAACACCAGAAGAGTACCCTATGCGAGCTCGGGACTTGTTATCTTCCAACTTTATCATTTTCCACAAACCAGTAGTTGCACCATGCTCAATGGCCAACTTTGCATCATTATAGGAGACAAATGAAGAAAGTCCTTTCCTTGAAGGCTCAGCAATAGACAAGGCTTGGAACGGAGTCCCAACCTCATCCTCAATATCAATATAGGAGAAGGAAGATAAATGACTGACCAAGAGAGCCTTCTCTCCCCCTATCACCACCAACTTTTTGTTCTTCACGAACTTCAACTTTTGGTGTAGGGTGGATGTTACGGCGCCTGCCTCGTGAATCCATGGTCTGCCAAGCAAACAGCTGTAAGACGGATGAATATCCATGACCTGAAAAGTGATCTGGAAATCACTAGGTCCAATCTTGATCGGGAGTTCTAATTCGCCGATCACAGTTTTACGCGATCCATCAAACGCCTTCACTACCACTCCACTCTACCTCATGGGAGGCCCCTGATATGCAAGCTTAGCAAGAGTGGATTTTGGCAACACATCAAGTGATGATCATGTGTCCACCAACACAATGGACAAGGCATCGTCCTTACAGTTCATAGATATGTGTAAAGCCAAATAGTGGTCTTTTCCCTCCTCGGGAAGATCGACATCACAGAAGCTCAAATTGTTGCAAGCGGTTATATTTGCAACAATGCTATCAAACTGCTCTATTCTGACACCGTGGTCCATGTATTCTACATCCAACACCCTTTGCAAAGCTTCACGGTGTGGCTCGGAATTCATCAACAAAGATAAGACAAATATCTTTGATGGAGTTTGTAGCAGCTGATCAACAACATTATATTCACTCCTTTGGATGAGCCTCAGCATCTCATCACCATCCTCTTTCAAAATGCCATACTGGCCAACCAGGATAGGAGTATTATTATTCTTAACATCAACAGGGTCAACATCCTTCACAGTAGGAACAAAATTATTTGAAGAAGAAGTCCCCACGGGACCGGCAGGATTAACAGCAGTTCTCTTCATGATATCTTCATGGGATTTCGGATGAGCTGAGAAAACACGACCACTTCGGGTCACACCACTGACATCTGAAATACTCACTACAGAAGTTAAGGGCAACGACACCTCCTTTCCATCCTCCAGCATGACTATGTTATATCGGTAAGGAACAACTTTGTCTGATACATACGGGACAGGACCCGCTGGCTTAATCATAAGAGCTGGTGATACCTTCTTCTTGCTGCCATCATACTTGATGACAACATGCTCAGGAATTTTAAACACATGAGTAATTACATCAACTTCATCCTCATTACGATTCTGAAGTATCTCAATCATCCCTTGATCTATCATCTCTTGGATGTCCTTTCTCACCTGACTGCATCCTCTCTTATTGATAGTGCACACCTAGCACCTATCATGGCCATGCTCGTAATGAATGTGTTCACACAACAGCTTATGCATCTCGACCAAGGACTGCCTTATGTTATTCACATAAAGGACTTTGTATTTGCCAGGGTATCTCTGGACCATATTAACAGTTGCCTTCCCATGCTCGGGAAATGGGTTCTTCTTCACATTTGGACCTATGTCCTCAAAAAACAATATCCCACTTCTCACAAGGTCTTGAACCTTGGTCTTCAATGGATAATAGTTCTCCATGTTATATCCGGGAGCACCGGAATGATACACACAATGAAGCTCGGGCTTATACCACCACTGAGGGTTGGTTGGTACAGCAGGAGGATCTCGTGGAGTTATTATCTTTCTATCAATCAAGGAAGGATAGAATTCAGCGTATGTCATCGGAATCGGGTCAAAAGTTACCCTCTTCCTCTCGTAGTTACTGGTGCTGGAGTTATTATTGTTGCGACACTGGTAGGCCTGTTGTTGTTGACGATGTTGTTGTTGTTGATGATGAACTTCTCTGAGAGCAGGTGCTATATGAGCCACCTGGTGTTGGTTGATGGCTGGACGCACATCCTTCCTCCTTACAGAGGGCCTTCTTTTGACATGGTAGGACACATCATGAGTCTCTCCCTCTTTCTTCCTAGCAAAGCCTCCATACTTCTTTGCTGAGGAACCATCATCTCGAGATAAACGTCCTTCATGGACCCCTTCCTCTAATCTCATCCTCATATTCACCATTTCGGTGAAGTCTGAGGGAGCACTAACAATCATTCTTTCATAATAGAAAGAGCTCAAAGTCTTCAAGAAGATCTTTGTCATCTCTTTCTCTTTCAGGGGTGGCACTATCTGAGCTGCCAATTCTCGCCATCTCTGGGCGTACTCCTTGAAGGTCTCCTTATCCTTCTGCGACATTTCCCTTAACTGGTCCCTGTCCGGAGCCATATCCATATTATATTTATACTGCTTAACGAAGGCCTCGCCTAGATCGTTGAAAGAACGGATGCTTGCACTCTCCTGCCCCATATACCACCGGAATGCAGCACCTGTCAGGCTATCCTGAAAGTAGTGGATCAGCAGTTGGTCATTGTCAGTCTGTGTTGACATCTTGCGAGCATACATCACAAGATGGCTGAGCGGACATGTATTTCCCTTATACTTCTAAAATTCAGGCACTTTGAATTTGACAGGGATCTTCACGTTGGGAACTAGGCACAACTCAACAACACTTTTCCCAAAGAGGTCCTTACCCCTCAAAGTTTTCAATTCCTTGCGCAGCTCAAGGAATTGATCTTTCATTCCATCCATCTTCTCATATACATCCGGGCCCTCAGATGGCTCGGAATGATAAATGGTGTCTTCAACACGGGGAAGGGTGTGCACAACGGGAGGTGGCACAGACAGGACCGAGCTAGATGTCGGCATAGAAGCGAGAGTAGGAGTGAAACCTTCTGGCATGAAATTAGAAGGCATTCCACAAGGGAACTCGGCTGACATAGTCAGAGCAAAGTAGAATGTTGCAGTAGGCACAGTTGACATAGCTACCTCAAATATGACAGTCCTCACGGGAGGAGTTGCAGGAGTTGGTGAAGTTTGGCTTTGTGCGGCCAGAACTGACTCCATCATGGCAATCAGCCTAGCAATCTCTTCCTTCAAGTCCCTGTTCTCTTGCTCTAGATGTTCCATTATCTTCGGATGATTGGCTCTGGTATTATACCGGTGCGTCAGCTTATCTTCAAAATAAATGAAGAGCAAAGAGTTAGACCACTGATTAAGAGCTTGGGACAAAACCTACTTATGCATATGATGCATGCAATGTTTGTGCATATGGTTTGTTTTTATTAGAGGAACTTTATAGAGATCTATTTGCAAATATTTGAAAATATTAAACTCTTAAGACATATATGGAATACTCATAGTAATAATATTTGGAAACTTTTTACACCAAAGAAGTAATACAGTTTTGGTAACCAAATACAATACAAGAGAAAAGGAGAATAAACATCCTACGGAGCCCTAGAAACAATCGTCCAAAGCCTTCGAGATTGGAAGATAGGTTGCACGAAGCCTCTTCACCTCTCTCTCATAAGCTGCTTCCATATCGGCCTTCTCCTTAACGAGCTGATCATACTTCCTCTTCCAAAACCTAGATGAGTGAGGAAGAAAATAAGTAACCACATCATCAGGATCATCAATGACCTGATGCTCTAGAAACTCTATCATTGCATCCTTATCTTTGAGCTGCTGAAGAAGTTCCTCACACTCACGAACCCATGCACACGACCAGTCTTCATTTCTCAACTCCTCTACTCCTTGGTTAGGGAGGGTTGAAGGCCCAACCATAACCATAGGGGTAGGTCTTAGATACTCGTACGGCATGCGGTACTCAAGATCTCTCTTCCTCACCCAAGCGGTGTAAGGTTCCAAAGCAATTCAATTCTTCGGCCCAAGCTCATTCCTCCCTTTCTTATGAACTTTGCGCCAGGCGTGGACCATCATATCCTTCAAGTTCTGGGTATCTTTACCCTCTTGAAAGAATAAGCCTTCCAACACAATGTTGTTAGGTTTATCCCTTAAGGGGAACCCAAGCTGATGGCGAGGCAAAGCAGGATTGTAGTTAATTCCACCACATGTACCAAGAAGAGGCACATTGGAGAACTCACCACAAGAGTCAATAATCTGAACGCCATCATAAACACGATTATACCAAGAGATATCATCATTAGCGAGAGACATGAGTCTCACAGACCACCGTAGACATCCATTGTTCTCCTTGAAGGCGAGCGTCTGAGGTAAGTGCGAAATAAACCACTTGTACAACAGAGGTAGACAGCACACAATGGAACCACCACCATTTTCATTCCTCATATGCAAAGAAAAATAAGTGTCACCCAACAGAGTCGGAACGAGATTAAGAGAAGAGAAAATCCTAATAGCATTCACATCCACAAAATTGTCGATGTTGGGAAATAACACTAGCCCATAAATGAGTAGTACAAATAGTGATTCAAAAGCTTCCTCACTCATGGCCTTCCCAAACAAAGTAGCTTTGGCAATGAGAAAATCAGATGGGAGACCTTGAATTCCACCTTTGGTAGTCACATTAGCAACAATGTCAGATACATCTATATGAAGCATGTCAGCAATCTCTTGAGAAGACGGAACCTTCTCCAAACCACTGAACGACAACTGATCAAGAATAGGTATACCCACATGATATGCATTCTCCTCAAGTGTAGGCAAGAGCTGGAAATCCGGAAAAGTGAAGCACCGATACAGAGGATCGTAGAACTGTACCAACACACTCATCAGACGCTCATCCACCTTGGTAGAAAGAATAGACAGAAGCTTCCCATGGTGAGCTTTGAACTCCAAAGGCTCTAATACATAAGATGTCAAACTCCTTAACTCTTTCAAGTCGGGTTGTCTGAAACTGTACTTCTTCGTATTCCTTATTTGCTTATCCATGTCTGAAAATTTGCAAATAGACCTCTTAAGTTCCTTGAAATTTTTTATTGTTGATGATATGGATGCGAATGAGTGCATGAATGCATGGATGCAACAATCACACTCAAGGATCAAGCAAGTCATACCACACAAAGGTCACGGGATGGCTTACGTCATCGTCAATATCAATCATCTATTTTAGTGGAATATGGCTTACACCTTATCAACACCCAAGTTCCATTGATATTGAGAATATACGAGAACGGATCAGCCGCAAATCAAGGGTTTGTTGTAAGTCACGAGCACGGAGTCTCGGTTGAGAACCACCCAAAGGGAGTGTACTAGGGTTAAACCTGACAATCATATTCTAAAAAGGTCCCCATAATCATCATCTCATCTTTCGGATATTATCGGATAAAATGACTACTCGTTCTCCAAAAATATTCTCAAGAGGGACTCTTATGAGTGTAGTATCGCGTAACAATCGTTTCAAATCTTACACTTGAACGACCTTCGCACTACATCCTAAAATAGGCCAAGATAGGCTAGGTATCTAAGGTCCTTGGCTTCAAAGGTTTATATTGGAAAGAGTAATGCCTAACCACGACTACTCGTGTGATATTATTGATCCCAATAAGACCTCCACCAAGTGAATGAACTTGCAAGTCAACTTGCTAAGGAATAACTCCACACAAGTTAACAAGACTATGCCATTCTCCTATCATAAGTGCACTCGAGTTCGGGTATAGAACTCATCTCACAAGAAACCACCAAGCATACAAGCAATTAATATATCAAGCAATTCATACATTACAAACAATACAGTCATCCCAAATTTGCACAAAAATATGTCACCAACAAATATAAACATATAACACACATAAGCAAAAAGTAGGCTAAACCCACTAGAGAGTGTTTGTTCCCCAGCAGAGTCGCCACTTTTCTGTAGTGGGGTTTTCGTTACCTTTAGATTTATGGACTAAACTAAAAGTAAACATACAATTCGAGTCGCCACCGCACTTTTATTTGTCCAAAGGAAAGGCTAAAAAGCGAACAAAAGCCAAGTAAGAAGTTTTATCAAATCAAAAACTAATAAAAATGTCAGAGATCTGGGTAAGGGGGTTGGTTATGAAATGGGAAGGTTTTACGCACCCAAAACATCCTTAGTACTCTAAGGGAACCCTTTTTGCAAATATGTGTTGTAGGTTGGTATTTGTGAAAAGATGTGTGCAAGAGATTGGAGGGATGAGAAGAGAATAGATTATATTTACAAGTTTTGTTGTTTGAATGGATGAACCCATTGCCTACGTACCATCACAAAGGTAGGATCAAAACCTCGTAGTTCAGGGTAAAAATCTCAAAGATTGGTGAATTTATTTTCTCACAAGCCTTAAGGTCTTTTGTTATCAAAGGGAGAAAACTCAACCTAAACCAACAATCCACCATGTGAGGAGAGCTTCAACATACTAGTGAGGGGTTAACCCCATAATAAGTATGGAAGACTTATAATCCAATCAGTAAGGATAAGGTGAGATTCACATCAACCAATATGATAACTCAAACCTATGGCTAATGTTTATGAAAAGGTTTTAATAAGGTGGCCATTGGAACCACAAAAACAACTTGAAATGAGTTATATTTACAAGTTAGATTTATTTACAAAATGAAGTCAAAGTTGGATTAAGATTTATTCACAATGAGTATTGATGAAAATGGTTTTGAAAAGTCAAAGGCATAAGGCCTAGGTTTCTAATTTGAAATAAAGTCAAAGTTTTGAAAATGATTTTTGGCTTGGGTTAGAGTGAGGAGAAGAAGAGAAGGGCTAGTCCTAAAGCAATGCAAAGATAAAAGAGAGAAGATAAAACCCTTGGAGTTCCTTTTCTTGAAATCATAGAGATGATTCAAGATGCTCCTTTCCTTTGGACTTAGCACACAATCAAGCAATCAAATAATTTAGATTCAAGCTCCTAGGATCTCCATTTGGCTTGTCTCTCTTAACTTGTATATTCATGACAATGGTCCTCTTTACTATCTCAAGATGGAATCCCTATCACACAAGAGCAAACATCAAAAAGTTCACAACACAATAAGAGGAATGGACAAAGAATAAGTTTTGGAAAGGAAGTCCTTTAAGATCAACTAGGAAATTTAGCATTCTAAAGGCATGAGGCCTAGTTGCTCTTCAACAAATTTAGCATTCTAAAGGCATGAGGCCTAGTTGCTCTTGAACTCCTTTAAGCATAGGTATGTCATAATTCTAAGTCCTTTCTCCTTTTTGCATTAGGTTCACACAAAACAAAGACAAAACAATCACAAGACAACAATATATTTATATATAATAATGAGCTCAAATGAGCAAAAGAAAAATGACATAAACATAAAAATATGTGCTCAAGTGAGCAAAATGAAAAGCAATATGAATAAACGAGCAAGAAATAAATTGCATTAAAGTAAAGGGTAAGAAATTAAATGCTCAAATTAAAGTTAGTAACTAGTGAAGTTATGTTAGTTTGTCATAAGATAATGTAGCGCTATGTTAAGCAATCGTAAGTAGACTAATGTAGTAGTCACACCTATTTGAGGCCGGTCAATAAAACTATAGGCAAATAAACACAAGTTAGAGATCATGACTAGTAAGCCAAGCTCCACAAACTTGCCATGCCAAAATAAAAGGGGAAGGGCCTTGTATGGACTTTAGGTTTTTTGCTTGACCAAGAAGCAACCTATCTTGGACACAAAGCAACTCACTTGATCTTGGATCAAGTTGAGTTTGGTTTGGATCAAAGAAGGTTAAACCTCTCATTTGTCAAGACCAACCATAAGACATTAACTCATTGGGCAAATGATGAAAGTAAAGGGATGAAGATGAAATGGATGGAAAGAGAATTCAAGTATCAAACTCAATCGATCAAATGTGAACCAAGCCATCATCAATAAATGCCAAACAGAAAAGAAATGAAGATTACAAGTCAACAAGTCAACCATAATTTTTTGGTAATTTTTGAATTAAAAATAAATGCAAAATAAAATAAACAAAATATGGTCAAACCTCAAATTTAATTCAAATCAACTTCAACAAGTCCAATTAAATTCTCATAGGTCTAACATGGTCAAACAAACTTTGACAAATTTTCTCAACAATTTTAGAAATCATAAAGTATTTAAAAACAATTAAAAACAATGAAAAATAGCACAATATGAATTAAAATCTCAAATCAAATAAGAAATTGATGAGACTATTTTTCATTGACTTATCATGATCCATAGGTGTTAGGAAAATATTTTTGGATTTTTTAAACATCAAAAGGTATTTTAAAATGAATTAAAACTATTAAAAATCAAATAATTCACAAAAAATATTAAATGAAGTCACAAAAATAATTAAAAATCAAAATATGAGACTAGATTTTTCAAGAAATTTTTTGGCATTGGTCTCATATTTTTGTGACTTCAAATAAAATATTTATGAATTTTTGAAAATAAAAGGAATTAACAGAAATTAAAAGAAAATAGGAATAATAGGAAAATGCGCAGCCATCAGATCAATTCATTAATTGACGTGGCAAGGGATCAAAGGCTCAGAGGCGCGGATGCATGGTGAACTCAAGTCAAGCGCGCAACACATGACATTAAAACAAGTAATCACATTGGATGGTCAAGATTATAACATTTAGACACGATCCAAGGGTTGTACAGCAAACACGTGGGGATGGTGGTGGAAACCACCATCTTCTCCGGCGATCCAACAAGTTCGGCCACCACGCGCAGGGAAAAAGTTTGTAATGAAAATGAAATGTAAGGACATCAAAATGAAGCTCAGGTGATGTACATCACCACTGTAACCATGGATCATCATCACTCTTCCTATTTAGAGAGAAATGTGAGATGGAAGATCATGGTATGTCAACTGGAATGGCACGATGTGAACAATTAAGACCACCACTAGCCTGCCTCAAGTGAGAGGACTTCAGAAAACCACACAAACCAAAGAAAATCACATTGAATTGCAAGATCTAGATCCAAAAAGTTTGAGGTTCTACCTCTGAAATGAAGCTTCAAATGCCACGAATTCTTCAAGATCTTGATCTGCTTTTGCTGTGGAAGTGTGATGGAGATGATAGGTTAAGGAATTGAGCTTTGAAAATCAACTAATAATGTTGAATTTCAAGCTTGAAAAAGAGAAAGAAAATTGAAAATTCCTTTGGTGAGGGTTGGGATTTCAATTCTGCAGCACTTCAGGTCTCCACTTGGTTGTCTAATGAATGACAATGCAGCTCTATTTATAGCTGAAGAGGGTTGTGAAGCATGGTTCCCTCGTGTGCATGAGATTTGAAACTTCCTTGCATGGGCCTGTACAGGCATATGTAAGGCCCAATGATGGGTGATAAACCATGCTGAGATCAACAGGAATTGAATTGGACGTGTAATTGAAGTGGCATTAGCTTGCACATGAAGTTTCAACATGAAATGCAAAAATGAACATAAAGAGAAAGCTCTTCGAAACTCACACATGGAAAGTCCAAAAAAGTAATGTAAGTAATGGTTAGAAATCCCTTGAAATAAGGAACAAAAGTCATGTTGGATAAAAATTCATTTGGCATTTGGAAATTAGTGAACACTGGTTGTGAAAGTTTGGGCATAAAACATGTCTAAGTCACCCTTTGAAAATTTTCACCAAAAACAAGCCTCTTCAAGCCCCTCTGTTTCCATGATGAAAGCTTCAAATGGAAAAACCTCCAAATCTAAAGTTGTATATCTTTTCAAGCTGATCAATTTAGACTCAAATTTTGCATCATTTGGATTTTTCATGAGAACGTTATGGGCACTTAAAGTTGGGCACTTTTTCAAATTCAATGACTTAGGTCCAAAGTGACCTATAATTGTTTGTATTATCACATGTATTTCTTTTAGGATTATGAAATTTTGTTCAAAATAACATTTGAATTAGACATCTTAAGATTTCCAATGCATTTGGTCTCACCTCAAAATCATAAAAGTTAAGGAAGTTAGGCCCTTGGGAAGTTGACCCAAAATTAGGGTTTCAGTCAAAATGACCTATAATGTTTTGAAATTAATGATGACCTTCCAAGTTTCAAATGGATTTTTGATGAATATAAAAGTTATTCATATGGTTCTTAAGAACATTTTTTCTATTGGGGTCATCTTAATTTGACAAACACATCAAAAGTTGTATCTCAGTGGACCTCAGCTTAGTCAGATGACTTGACTGGTCAACTTTTCAAGGTCAAACTTCCAATCTTGATGAATGAATGATTGAGGATCCTGAAATAGGCTCATATATGCATAAAATGATGAATTAAAGAACTTTCCTTGATTAAACTTGATCATAGGTAGAGGTTGCTTCATGAGCAAGGCACAGTCAAAGCACAGTTGAATTAGGGTTTCCTTGGGAAACAATCCTCAAGCCCTTTGGGTTATCTTGATCAAATTGGCAAATTGAGATACTTGGGAGACATATATGATGATTAGGATATTTGTGTACTATTGTCATGCTTTTTCTCATCTTCATCTAGCCACTTCATTGAGCTTAGGAGCCTTCTAGGAGCATGGGAGCACATGATCACTTGAGCTTCAAAACAAAAAGAGTTAGTGACATATTTTTATGATTTTGGTTAGTAATCAAAATAATAAAAGCAATAATATACAATAAAAGCATGCTTGGTGGCCTCAAACCACTCACACAAATCCCACCCCTTTGGTTAAGGAGCCAAACATGCTATGATCCTTGAGGCAATGCACTTGTGCAATGATATGAAGTCATGAGGGATCTTAGGGTCAAAATTAGGGTCTTATAACTCTGAGCAGCTAAGTTTAAATTAGTCTTTCTTCTGGTTTGGTCACACTCCTATCATACAACTCTAAGTGTTCATTTGCAGCAATGGCTTCTATAATCTTCTTGATACCGGTGGCTGTTGTAAAATTAGATGAGCCACCAAAAATTGTATCAATAAGTTGTTTAGTCTTCAACTTGAGGCTATTAACAAACATTTGCATCTGTCCAGGATGATCCAAGTTGTGAGTAGGACAAGTAACCAATAATCTCTCGTATGCATCACATAATGATTCTCACTCCTTCTGTTTAAAATTCATAATATCATATATTTTTCTCAGAAAAAAAGAAGCAGGAAAATACTCATTAAGAAAATTCGTTTCCATCTCTTCCCAACTAGTGATAGTTCCAATAGGAAGTGAATAAAACCATTCTTTTGCATCTTCAGCTAAAGTGAACGGAAACATTAGCAAGTGTACTAATCTTCCAATGTAGTAATAAAGTAAATTTCCCCAAGTATCGATCTCATGGACTGCTTGGCGATACAGAGTTTGTGTTTCAATTTAGTTAAACAAAAGACTTTGGGGGATTTTTGGATTGTTGGTTTGAAAAGTAGAAAATAGAATGTAAAAGATTGTAAACAAAGCAATTGAACATATTAAAAGAGATAATGAGTGAACATGTTAGGGAAGGTTTATGATTTGATTCATCAATAACAGTAACTAAACCTTGCAACAACTTAATTCAAGAATATTGACTACTAGTTCTTAAGGGTATTAACTCATAATTCCTTAGTCAGAAAACCTTTAATCCTTCAAATTAATCCCTATGTCCATAGTGAATTACAGATGAAATTAAGCATTATTTTTATCAAGAATATTTTGGTTTCCACTGGGTATCCCTAGGCCTAGGTAATATCTATTATGAATTACTCACAATTAAGCATCAACAATAGCAATCAAACCTAAATGTTAACCACATATCAATCTCAATTTTTTCGAGAGAGAAAATATGAAGCACAAATTGTAAATAAGTCATATATCATAAAATCAAAGTTATTACAAGGTAGGAATCTAGAATTGCATCATAAACCTGAATCAGGGACACCCCCCCAGCATTAGGGAGGTTTAGCTACATAGTCATAAAGAAAAGGTGTATACATAACAAATTAATGGTAGAAAAGAGGTCTTCAATCACAAAATTTCATGAAAATCTTGATCCACCACGAATTCTTCGGTGCTTCATCCTCAAAAATTGTCCAACCCTTGGAAATTTGTGATTTTTTTTGGCTAAATAGGCAATTATGGGCTTTTTTCAGATCTGGGCCGCTCATACGCGTATGGCCTCCTCCCATACATGTATGGCTTCTTTTTTCACTGCCTCATATGTGTATGGCCTAGGGTAGGGCGTATGGCTCAGCTAGAGCCATGTAGGTAAGGCTTCTACTCTGTAAGTAGGGCCTGGCTTGGCTGATCTCATACGCGTATGGGCTTTCCCATATGCGTATGAGAAGGGACTTATTTTTCACCCCCTCCTATTGATACACATACGTTGGAGGATGAAACAGACTGGCCATACGCGTATGAGAGGCTTCATACGCGTATGGGTAGGAAACTTGGTTTTTCTTCCTTTTCTATCATGTTCATGCGTTTGTAACACCCCAATTTTTACCCTAAGATCCCTCATTCTATCTCATCATATGCATTAGCATTGGGATCACACCTTGGTAGTCTCCTTACCCCTCATTCATTAGGTTTGTATTGGGACAGATTACCAAGCACTTTTGATTGTATCATACTTTATTTTTAATTATTTACTAACTAAAATACCAAAAATATGTCAATGTATAATTTGTTGCTTTTGTAGGTAGTGTGCATGCTCACCTATGCTCCATCAAGCTCATACCTAGGGTTTAAGACCCTCAATTCAAGGAGCTCAATCAAGAATTAACTTAAATTGGTTCTAAGAATCATATATGGATCCCTATCGTCTTCACATGTCATGTTGATCAAGAATTCATCAAGAGTTTGAAGATTATTTGCCTTGGAAACCCTAATTCATTTGGGTATCTTGTGCGACTTCTTCAACAAGTTTCATCAACATTTGATCAAATATTTCAAGGGATACTTCACATTACATCATCTTATGCATATATTATCCTCCATGAGTCCCAAAAGTCAAGAGAATATCAAGCTAGCAAGATGCTTCATGGTGGTTGACTAGAGAAAGTCAACTGGTCAAAACTGGGGTTCCCTACACCCTATCTCCTACAAGTTTTGTCATATGAAAATGATTCCAAGATAAAATTAACTCAAAATTACATCCCAAACAACTTTCATGTTTAATTCAAGAGCTATTTTTGCTTGGAAAGTCATTTTTATGGTGAAAGATTATATGTCATTTTGTCTAAACCCTAGTTTGGAGGTCAACTTACCAAGATCATAACTTGCTCAATTTCTATGAGATAAAAGACATTAAAATTCCATGATCAAATTCAAGATGTCTACTTCAGCTTTGATTTTTGTAGGAAGTTCAAATTCAACTTGAAAATTCATGTGCCAAGAGGAAACATTATAGGTCATTTTGGGCCAATACCATTGAACAAGTGATTTTCCCCAACTTCTAAAATGCATAACTCCTTTATTCCAAATCCAAATGATGTCAAATTTGTGACCTAATTTAATAGGTTTCAAATAGCTACAACTTTGATGAAGGAACGTTTCTCATTTTAAGTCCATAGAAAAAGTTATTCAAGGTGGAAAAAGTGAATATTAAACTTGGGACTTAGAAAATTTTCAAATATGTTTGATTTACCAAACTTCCACCTCAAAATTAATCATGATCCAAGCTTCAAATGAAAAAGTGTTTAACCTGAAAGTTGTTTCCCTTGATCTTACCTTCCCAAAAAGTCCAAGATCATCTCATTTGGCCCAAGGATGAAGGACTTACGCATGGGTGCAACATGAAGAACCATTTGGATGATTTCCACTTCCACTTTTCATACACAATTACATGTCTTACCAACATGAATTCAGCATGACTCTCCCTTATTTTTGGATCAGATTACATCACTTGATGGGCCTATCACACGCCCATGCAAGCATGTGAAGGAATTTCACATTTTTGCCCAAATTGGAAGTGTGTGGAAATGAATCTCCTTGACTATAAATAAGACCCTCATTGCTCAGAATTAAGGAGCTCATGCCCAAGCTTTGAACCTGTAATCCCAAACCCTCACCATTGAAGGATAATCTTGAAGGTTTTCTTTGAAAATAGAGTTTCAAATCTCCATCTGTTTTGAGATTGAAACTCCAAGAGTCCATACCTTTTATTGATCTTAATCACTTATAACAAGCATCTGAAGCAAGGCCAAGCACAATTAGTATCAAGATCGTGCCAATCTGAAGCTCAATTGAAGGTTAATTTTTCAGAATTTTCTTCTCTTCGATTCTCCCTCAATTCTTCACCATTCTTTGTGATTTTTGGTTGTTTGAAGTCCTATCAATATAGGCAAGAAGATTGAGTTGCTTTGAGGTCAAATCGAAGCAACTCAGTTCATGATCCTCAAAAGTTAAATCCCTGTATCTTTTTATATACTTGGAATTGGAGAAAATTGAGGCCAGATTCGTGCTCCTGAGTATTTTTCATTCAAATTAGTGTATTCACTTTTCATTTTTTATAATGTTTTGGTTGGACCAGTCTGGTGGTCCTCATCGGAAAGATGATCGGAGCTAGGGCTTCGGTGGTGCGCTGGATCAATCCAGGCCATCTGATCTGTTTGAAATATTTTAATCTCACACGTCCAATCTGATTACCAAGCTTGCAGCGCATTGACTAAGGACTATCGTGGATTGCGCGCGCTTGGTCATCATATCTGCCACCTCAATAATGAGGGAGATCTGAGGGCCCTCCTTTTTTTGATTTTTTGATTTTTGTGTTTAATCTATTTATTTTGATTAATTCATATTAATTTCATTTTTAATCCAAAAAATATGGTACTTTCACCAAAAATCTTTAAATATTTTCCTCTTTCATTTTATGAATTAAAACTATTTTTTGGATTAACTTTGATATTTTTCATGAATTAATTGTTTTTGCGCATATTTTTAATTGTTTAAAAATACTTCTGACTTTTCAAAAATTATGAAATATTTTGTCTAAGGTCCTTTGACCTTGTTTGACCTAGGATAAATATCCTGGCCATTTATTTGGTGTTTTAAAGAGGTTTCAGGTTTTGACCAAACTAAATTTAATTTAAATGCATTTTTTTAATTTGATTTTTAATTGATTAATTGTGTAGAAATTTTGTTGAGCCATTTTTATTGACTTGTGAAGTTTGACTATGTGTTTGGGCTTTGGTCAAGGTTGATTTGACTCTTGTTGGATTAAAATCATTGGATTTAGGGGATTGATGAAATGTACATTTCATCTCCCAAAATGAATGAATGATTTTAATTTGATAAAACTCCTCCCATGACCAATTTGTGTTTCTCTCATTCCCCCCCCCCCCCCTCTTCATCTTTAATCCCATTCTCTCCCATCCTCTCCGTTGACCAATGAATTCTCAATATCCTAAGGCTAATTGATTCATCAATAACTTTGTGTTAGATGAACCAATACAATTAGGATGAGATAGGTCCATCCTTTCATCTTTTTATTTTTATTTTTGTGTGTGGTATGTTTTAGGAGTATGGTCCATTATACCATATCTCTAACATGCATTAACACCAAAATTTCTATTGCCCAACCTTAAATAGTTGTGACTTCTACATAAGTCTAATTACGATTGCTTAACATAGAGCTAAATTTTGACCTAAAGGCATAGCATTCTAGTAAGTGAGATTGTAAGTCTCCCCCATTTCATAGTATTATATGGAAACTTGGCCTTTTTTCCTTCCTTTGGAAGATGTCTTGGTTCAAGGATCCATGCTTGTAAATAGAGGGTTGAGTGTTCTCCAACGAATGACTTAATCAATTGAAAATCAAAACTCCATTAACTCCAAATCAACTAACATTTGACTAACTTTTATTATTCTTGCTTTTATTTTCAAGTCATTTACTTTATGCAATTTAAATTCAAGTCATTTACCATTTCATTTTTCATTTACATATCATTTAACTTATTTATGTTTATGTCATTTTTTTACTTTGCTCATTTGAGCCATACATTGTGATTGTATATATTTGTTTGTGTTTGTGGTCTTAGGACCTTAAAATACTTAATAAACAATAAAAACCCTAAAAAATGTTTGTGTGGACTGTTGTATTTGATATGAGCTTTTGGACTTAAAATTAGACAATATTCCCTATGCAAAAGGACTTGGCCAATGCCAACTTTTCTGAGACCGAGTTTATCATGATTTGAGTTTTCATCTGATGCAAGTATTGGGATCTACATGAGTTCATCTGCTATATGGCCTTGATGTATCTGTTACTTTGAACCTGTGTCTAATGCCTTATTCTGAGCTAATCAAGGAGTAGGTCATCTGATATGTGAGAAGATAAACAAGATTGTTATCTATGAAGTTGCTTGCTTGGATGTGGATATCTTTATTTGATGCCTTGCTCTTCATATTGCTATTTTCTTGTTGATATTGCTTTATTCAAAGTCCAAAGGAAAAATGGGTTTTCTATATGACATTCTTGTCTGTTGATTTGCATCCCATTGGTCAGATCTTTTCAACTCCTAACTTTTAATTTTATGCTCAGGATTAGTCTCTTCATCTCCTCCCACTTCTTAAATATCAAAGTCTCTCCCACTTTTCAAAAAAATCTTCTTTGCTTGTGATTCCTAAACTTAGACCTTATTGCAAATTAGAAACTTTGGCCTTATGCCATTGCATTTTAAATCTCTTTTCTTAATCAAACTTGTAAATGAACTTAACCATATTTGACCTAAAATTTCAAAAAGACAAAAGAACTAACACTCATTCAAACTCTTTTGGGCCTTTGTGCCTCCTTTAAACTTAAATTTTGATTAAAATCAATCCACTCATTTTGAAATTGATCCCTCATTTTTATGTTGGTACGTAGGCACAAGTCCGAAGGTTTTGATCCACTCTTTTGGGCCTTTGTGCCTCCTTTAAAACTTCTTATCTTTGAGTTTTGTTCGTACTTTTCCCTTTTCCTTTGAAAATAATAAAAGCGCGACGGCGACTCTAGTTTTATTGACGTTAAGTTTATCCATAACTTATTGGTCATGAATTTACTGATACATAAATTAAGTGACGACTCTGCTGGGGAGTAGTCCTCAGTGGGTTTAGCCTACTTTTTTATGTGTATATAATTGTATATTTGATGTTTGTATATTTGTTTGTGTGATATAATCTGCTTGTTGTGCTTGGTGATCTCTGAGTGGTGAGATAAGTTCTAACCCGAACTTTAGTGCAATTAAGATAGGACGATGGTATAGTCATGTTCGACTTGTGTGGAGTAGTCCTTAACAAGTTGGATTGAGACCCATGTACTTAGTGGAGACCCTTTAGGAGCTATTGATGTCACACAAGTTATTTGTGGTGAGGCATTACTTTCTCTGATTTGGGGTCCGAGAAGCTGAGGACCGTAGAACATTTAACCCAACTTGGCCTATTTAGGACGTAATGCAGAGACTGTTCAGGTGTAGACTTGATAATTGTTGTTACACTATACTACTCTCAGACGAGTTTCTCTTGAGAATATTATGGGTTGATGAGTCAGTAATCTTAACCTATGATATCCGATAGATGCAATTAAGACTCTAGGAACTTTTTAGAACATGATATACAGGTTTCTATTCTTAGTACACTCCTTTGGGATGGTTCTTAACCTGACTCCATGCTCGTGACTCACAAGAAACCCTTTGATTCCCAGATCTCATATTATAGCTGAAGCTCTTCATCTGAAGAAGTCTGAGATTGAGGATCATTGGGTAAAGAAAGGGGGAATATTTGGGTTGACTTTTGAGTTTCTCATAGGGAAAGCTACTGTATTTTCTCAAGCCGGTAGTGTAAGACCCCAATTTTGACCCTAAGATCCCTTATGCTACCTCATCATATGCATTGGCATTGGGATCATACCTTGGCATCCTCCTTACCCCTCTTTCATTGGGTTTATTTTGGGAGAGATCACAAAGTACTATGTGATTATATCATACTTGTTATTTTATCATTCACTAACCAAAATACCAAAAAATGTGTCTTTGCATTTGTCTAACTCTTTTGTAGGTAGAGCATGATCACCATTTGTCTAGGGTTTAAGACCCTCATTGCTAAGAGCTCAACCAAGGAATGATCCACAATGGCTTTAAGCATCATATATGAGTCCCCGTGATCTCTACATGTTATTTTGATCAAGAATTCTTCAAGAGTTTGGAGTTGGGTTGCCTTGGAAACCTTAGTTCATCTGGGTATCTTGAGTAACTTCTTCAACAAGCTTCTTCACCCATTGATCAAATACTTAAAGGTACACTTCAAATTTCATCATCTTATGTATATATGATCTCCCATGAGCCTAAAAAGTCAAGAGAATTGCAAGTTAGCAAGTTGGTTGATGGTAGTTGGTCAGATGATTTCATCTGATCAAAACTGGGTCTCCCTAGACCCTATCTCCTACAATTTGCATCATATGAAAATTATTCCAAGAGAAACATTACTCTAAATGACATTCCAAACAACTTTCATGTTTAGGTCTAGAGCTAGTTTTGCTTGGAAAGTCATTTTTTATGTTGAAAGATTATAGACCATTTTGTCTAAACCCTAAATTGAAAGTCAACTTCCCAAGGCCATAACTTGCTCAATTTTTATGAGATGAAATATTTACAAGTTGCAAAATCAAATTCGAGGTGCATAATTCAACTTTTATGTTTGGAGTAAGAGCTAATCAATGTTTATGAGCATGCGATATGAGGATACATTATAGGTCATTTTGGACCAATACCATTGAACAAGTGATTTTCCTCAATTCTAAAAATGCATAACTCATTCATACCAAATCTAAATGATGTCAAATTTGTGACCATTTTGAAGTTTTTTTAAAGAGATACAACTTTGATAAAGACACTTTTCTCATTTGGAGCTCACATAAAAAGTTAGCCAAGGTGGAATAATTGAACATATGGCTTGACACTTAGAAAATATTTTGACATGTTGAAATTTCCAAACTTACACCTCAAAATTCACCATGATATAAGTTCTAAATGGAAAAGTGTTCAGCATAAGAGTTGTTCCTCTTGATCTAACCTTTCCAAAGAGTCCAAATTCATTCATTTTGGACAAAGTTTGAGGGGTCTGCGCATGGCTTGAATAGGGTTGTATCAGTTGGAAAGAATCATGCTTCAAACATCCAAACATCTTTGCCTTGCATTGAAATCTTCATTCAGACTTCATTTCATTTGATTTTGGATCTAATTGAGATGCTTCATGGGCCTGTACTTGCCTATGCACGCGTGCCATTCACATTGCCAAATTTGGAAGCAATTTCAAGTGTGCAAATAACACTTACCATTTGCTATAAATAGAGGTCCAATGCTTCAGTTTCAAGGACCTTGCGCGCCGGATTTGGATCCAACCATTGAAACCCTCATCATTCAAAGGAAAACTTGATAAATTTCAATTGAAATTTGAGTTTGAATCTCACCTTTTGGAGATTCAAAAACTCCAGGATCCAAAGCTTTGCACCATTACCAATCTACTTCTGCAAGCTCCATAAGCAAGATCAAGCACAATTTGAAGCAAGAGAGATCCATTTCTGCACAGCATTGAAGGTATTTTTCCAGATTTTTCTTCTCTTCGATTCTCTCTCAATTCTCATCAATTCTCTTAGATCTTTGGTTGTTTAAAGTCCTACCAATATAGCCAAGAAGATTGAGTTGCTTTGAAGTCAAATCGAAGCAACTCAATTCACACACCTCAAAATTCAACTCCACGTATCTCTCTATATATTTGGAGTTAGGTTAAATTAAGGTGATATTCGTGATCTACGCTATTTTTTCTTTAAGATCATGTCCTCATTTTTCATTTATGTTATGGCGATGAAAGAACCAGTCCAACCAGGGTCATCATAGAAGATGATCGGCACTTGGCTCCGACGATGCGCTGGATGTGTTCTGAGCCTTTTGATTGATTCAAATTGTTTTAATCAGGGACGTTGCTTGTGATTACCCAACGTCTGGAGCGCTGACTAGCGTGTACCATGGAACACGCGTTTCTCACCACTTGATCTGCCACCTCAGTTAATGAGGGAGATCAAGTGGTCCACGTTTTTTTGATTATCTGAATTTTCATTTTATTTCTCTTATTTTCATTAATTCATATTAAATTTAACATTGATCCAAAAAATATGAGAGTTTCACCAAATTTTTTAAAATAAAATTCTCTTTCATTTTCTGAATTAAAATTATTTTTTGGATCATTATTAATATTTTTCATGATTTAATTGATTTTATGAATATTTTTAATTGTTTAAAAATACTTTTAGGTTTCCAAAAATTCTGAAAAATTTTCTCCAAGGTCCTTTGACCTTGTTTGACCTATTATAAATCTCATGGCCATTTCTTTGGTGTTTTGATGAGGTTTTAGGAATTTGACAAACCATATTTAATTTAATGCATTATTTTTATTATTTCTAATTGATTAAATGTCAAATTAATTGTGTAGAGACATTTTAATTGACTTTGTGAGTTTGACTTGTATTGTTGGGCCTTGATCAAGGTTGATTTGACTTTGTTAGGTTAAGATCATTGGATTTAGGGGATTGATAGAATGTACATTCCATCTCCCAAAATGAATGAATGATCTTAACATGGTAAAAGTCCTCCTTTGTCTAATTTGTGTTTGATCCATTCCTCCCTCCCTCTTCATCTCATTCCCATTCTTTATGCATTTATGTCATGGACCTATGATGTCTCTATATCCTAAGGCTAGTTGATTGAAAAATCAACATAAGTATGGATGAGATTAGGTCCCCTACTTTGCATATTCTTTTTGTGTGTGGTATGTTTCATGAGTATAATTCATCATACTATGTCTCTAACATGCATTAACACCAAAATTCTATTGCCCGACCTCAAATAGTTGTGACCTCTACATAAGTCCAATTACGATTGCTTAACATAGCGCTAAATTTTGACACAAAAGGCATAATATTCTAGTTAATGAATTGTAAGTCTCCCCTCTTTCATGGTATTGTGTGGAAACTTGACATTTTTTCCTTCCTTTGGAAGATGTCTTAGTTCAAGGATCCGTGCTTGTGATAAGTGGGTTGAGTGTTCTCCAAAGAATGACTTAAAACAAAAGAAAAGCAAAAACAATACTAACTTCTAACTCGTTAACAACTAACATTTAATTTCAAGTCATTTACTTTTAATGCACTTTAATTCTTAAAGCTTTATTCATTTGCCATTATTCATACCATTCAAGTTGTTTATGTTAATGTCATTTTCACTTTGTCCACCTGGACCATATTTTGTGACATATTGTGGTTATGTATGTTGTGTTTGTTTATGTTGTCTTTGACCATTAATGTACATAATAAGAACAAAAGCCCTAAAAAATATTTTTTGTGGACTGTTGGTTTGATCTGAGACAATTGGACTTAGAATTTAGGCAACACTCCCTTTACAAAGGACTTGGCCAATGCCAAATTTCATGAAACCAAATGCTTGTGGATTGAAATTTCATCTGATACATCATTGAAGATCCATTTAAGTTCATCTGCAACATGATCATTATGAAGTTGTTATTTTGAACCTGTGACTTATGCCATCCTTTGAAGTCATCTGCTACATGGGCAAAACTTGAAGAAGATCATGAAGGTGTCAAGCTTAGATGTGGCTATCTTTATTTGATTCCTTTCTCTTCAACTTGTTGTTTGTATATTAATTGTTGTGTGATTCTAAAGTCCAAGGGAAATTTGGGTTTCTATATGACATTCTTGTCTATTGGATTGTAGTCCATTGGTCAGATCTTTTCAACTCTTAACTTTTAAATTTATGCTTAGGATTAGTCTCTCCATCTCCTCCCCATTTATTTAATTTCAAAATCCCTCCCTCCTTTTAAAAATCTTCTTTGCTAGTGCTTGTTTTTTCTAAACTTTGACCATTTTGCAAGCTAGAAACTTTGGCCTTATGCCATTGCATTTTTAAACTCATTTTCTTAAATCAAACTTTGTAAATGAACTTAACCATACTTGACTTAAAGTTTCAAAATCAAAAAGAACTAACACTCATTCAAACCATTTTTTAGGCCCTTGTGCCTTTCAAACTTAAATTTTTGTTAAAAGAAATGCATCAACTTTGAAATTGCTACCACGAACTACGAGGTTTTGATCCCTCATTTTTATGTTGGTACATAGGCACAAGTCCGAAGGTCTTGTCAAACACAAAAATATAATTAATGAATTCTTTTCTCATCCCACCATTATATTTGTTTGCAAACATCATTTTGTACAAAGGCACATATGCATACAATAAAGGGCTCCCTAGGAGTATCTAGGACACTTTGGGTGCTAACACCTTCCCTCTGTGTAACCAACCCCCTTACCTGTAATCTCTGGCATTTTATTAGTTTTGATTTAAAAACTTCTTATCTTTTGGGTTTTGTTCGTACCTTTCCCTTTTCCCTTGGAAATAATAAAAGCGTGGTGAAGACTCTTGTTATGTTGACATCTAGCTTATCCATAGCTTGATGATCATGAATTTACCGCTATAGAAATTAAATGGCGACTCTACTGGGGAGTAGTCTCTAGTGGGTTTAGCCTACTTTTTTGTGTGTATATAATTGTATATTTGATGTTTGTATATTTGTTTGTGTGATATAATCTTCTTGTTGTGCTTGGTGATCTATGAGTCGTGAGATAAGTTCTAACCCGAACTTGAGTGTAATTAAGATAGGAGGATGGTACAGTCATGTTCGACTTATGTGGAGTAGTCCTTAACAAGTTGGCTTGAGACCCATCTACTCAGTGGAGACCCTTTTGGATTTAGGAATGTCACACAAGTATTTATGGTTAGGCATTATTATCTCTGATTTGGGGTCCGAGAAGCTGAGGACCGTAGAACATTTAACCCCTCTTGGCCTATTTATGACCTAGTGCGGAGACTGTTCAAGTGTAGACTTGATAATAGTTGTTACGCGATACTACACTCAGACAAGTTTCTCTTGAGAATATTATGGGTTGATGAGTCAGTCATCCTAACCTGTAATATCTGATAGATGGAATTAAGACTCTGGGAACTTTTTAGAACATGATCTACAGGTTTTATCCTTAGTTCACTCCTTTGGGATGGTTCTTACCCAGACTCCATGCTCGTGACTCACAACAAACCCTTGATTCTTGGTTGATCCAATCAAGTCTTGTCAATATCAATGGAACTTGGGTGTTGATAAGGTGTAAACCATAATCCACCAAAATGGATGATTGATCTTGACAATGACTTGATTCATCCCTTGAACTTTGTTTGTTTGCCTTGTGTGTGATCCCTTATTTGTGATTGTTGCATTCATGCATTCATGCACATCATAACATTCATCACACGAAAATTTCAAGGAACTGAGGTATTATTTGCAAATATTTTTAGACCATGGATTATGGACGAAGGAACACTAAGAAGTACAGTTTCAGATGTCCCAACTTGAAGGAGTTAAGGAAGCTAGCATCTTTTGTATTAGATCCCTTAGACTTCAAACAACGCCATGGGAAGCTTCTGTCCATCTTGTCTGCTGATGTAGTCGAAGGACTTCTAAGTGTGCTGGTTCAGTTTTATGATCCTTTCTACCATTGCTTCACTTTTCCTGATTATTAGCTTGTTCCTACGTTGGAGGAGTATGCCCATCTCTTGGGAATACCTATTTCTATCAAAGTTCCCTTTAGTGGATTGGAAGAGATTCCCAGATCTCATATTATTGCTAAAGCTCTTCACTTGAAGAAGTTTGAGATAGAGGCTTATTGGGTGAAGAAAGGAGGATTATTTGGGTTGACTTCTGAATTCCTCATCAAGGAAGCTACTATCTTTGCTCAAGCCGGTAGTGTGGATGATTTTGAAGCTAACTTTGTCTTACTCATTTATGGATTAGCTTTGTTCCCTAACATTGACGGTTTTGTTGATGTTAACGCCATTAGAATTTTCTTTATTGGGAATCATGTGCCTACTCTGTTAGGAGATATGTATTTCTCTTTGCATCTAAGGAATTCTAAAGGTGGTGGAACGATTGTCTGTTGCATTCCTCTTCTGTACAAGTAGTTTATTTTGCACTTGCCTCATACACCTACTTTTGTGGAGAACAAATAATGTCTACGGTGGTCTCAGAGACTTATGTCTCTCACTAATGATGAAATAGTTTGGTATGATCCTTCTTTGAGCAGTTTGGAGATTATTGATCGTTGTGGTGAATTATCTAATGTGCATCTTATTGGTACACAAGGAGGAATTAACTACAACCCTTCTTTGGCTCGTCGTCAACTTGGGTTCCCCTTGAGAGACAAACCTAATAACACTTTGTTAGAAGGTCTTTTCTATCAAGAGGGTAAAGATCCCCAACATTTGAAGTAAAAGATTGTGCATGCTTGGCATAATGTGCATAGGAAAGGAATATATGAGCTTGGTCCATGCAATTGTGTAGTTTTAGAAGCTTACACTCTTTGGGTGAAGAAGAGAGCTTTGGAGTTGAAGATGCCTTATCCTTGTGAGAGACCTATGTCTATGGTTGTGGTTGAGCCATTGACTCTCCCTAACCAAGATGTAGAGGAGTTGGAAGACGCACTCACCAAGATGAGGCAAGAGAAGGATATGTGGGAGGAGCATTTCCATACTTTGAGCAGAAAGCATGAGGAGTTGCAGCTTGAGTCTAAGGACAAAGATGCACTTATTGAGCTATTTGAAGACCGAGTGACAAAGAGACAGAGAGAGCCAAAGGTTTCATCTTCCTCTAGTATGCCTCAGCCTTCCGTTGCTTGGAAGAAGATTGTTGATCAGCTTGTCCTCGAGAAGACTCAGATGAAGGCTTCTTTTGAGACCGAGATTCGACGCATTTGAAGTACGCGTCTACAGCTAGATCTTCTGATATCGTTGTTAGGGATCCTTAGCATGACTAGTCTCTTTTTGTCTTGTATTTTTCAATTGGTTTCTGAAATTGTACTCAATGTAATCCTTTCAATTATATAAATAAAAGATATTTTCATGGTCATATCAAATTGTTACAATTATTGTTATATATATATATATATATATATATATATATATATATATATATATATATATATATATATATATATATATATATATATATATATATATATATATATATATATATATATATATATATATATATATATATATATATATATATTTGCAAATAATATAGTAAGTTCCTTGAAAACAAAAATAAACAAGCATTGCATTCCATGC
This sequence comes from Lathyrus oleraceus, assembly GCF_024323335.1. Classification (NCBI taxonomy): domain Eukaryota; kingdom Viridiplantae; phylum Streptophyta; class Magnoliopsida; order Fabales; family Fabaceae; genus Lathyrus; species Lathyrus oleraceus. Next base: position 190,231,796 of record NC_066580.1, on the reverse strand, counting down.
ATCATCTGCATAGCAGGTTTCTCTTTTGCCAGATGTCTCATTGGTGTTTCTTTTGTGCTTGAGCCAAGCTGAATCATCGATACAATACCCGCACCAATCATATGAAGATTATGGAGCATCTTGAACAAGAGAACAGAGACCTGAAGGAAGATATTGCCCGTCGGACTGCCATGGTGGAGTCAGTCCTAGCTGCTCAGAGCCAGTCTTCTCCAACACCTGCAACTCCTCCTCCTCAGAGGACTGTCATTTCCAAGGTGGCTACCTCTACCATTCCTGCAACTACTTCTCATTTTGCACCCAACATGCCTGCTGGATTCCCGTGGGGAATGCCTCCAAACTTTGCGCCTACCTTTGCTTCTATGCCGACATCTAGCCCGATCATGTCTGTGCCACCGCCTGTTGTACATACCATGCCTCGTGTAGAAGACATCATCTATCATTCAGAGCCGTCTGAGGCCCTAATGTGTATTAAAAGATGGATGAGATGAAGGACCGATTCCTTGAGCTGCATAAGGAGTTGAAAACTTTGAGGGGTAAGGACTTGTTTGGAAAGAGTGTTGCAGAATTTTGTTTGGATCCGAATGTCAAGATCCCGGTGAAACTCAAGGTGCATGACTTTGAAAAGTACAAAGGGAATACCTATCCACTCAGTCATTTGGTGATATACGCCCGAAAGATGTCTACTCAAACCGATAATGATCAGCTTTTGATCCATTATTTTCAAGACAGCTTGACCGGTGCCGCTCTGAGGTGGTACATGGGATTGGATAGTGCGAGCATCCGCATGTTCAACGATTTGGGCAAGGCATTTGTGAAGTAGTATAAGTATAATGTTAATATGGATCTAGATAGATATCATTTGAGGCCGTTGTCTCAAAAAGATAAGGAGACATTCAAGGAGTATGCTCAGCGATGGAGAGAACTTGCTGCTCATATTACCCCTCCTTTGGAAGAAAAGGAGATAACCAAGATTTTTCTTAAGACCCTTAGCTCATTTTACTATGAGCGGATGATTGCCAGTGCCCCCAGTGACTTTACCGAAATGATAAACATAGGGATGAGGCTCGAAGTAGGTGTCCGAGAAGGACGGTTGTCTAGAGAGGAGGTATCATCCAACAAGAGGTATGGCAACAATTTCAGCAAGAAGAAGGAAAGCGAAGCCAATGTAGTGTATATTGGGAGGCAAAAGAGGCCTCATGTTAGAAGAAATCAATCACCCCGTCAACATCATCATCAAGTATCATCAGTCATTCTAGTATTTTCAGCTAATTAGTCAACACTGATTCAACAACAACAACATCAACAAAAACAATCGCCGCAATGAATAAACACCTACAACAACAACAATACCAACAATCATCAACAACAAAATTTTGAGAGGAAGAAGGTCTATTTTGACCCAATTCCGATGACATATGCAGAATTATATCCCTCTTTGGTTCTCAAAAACCTACTACAACTAAGAAATCCTCCGCAAATTCCCGAACCACTTCCATGGTGGTACAAACCAGAAGTCCGCCATGCTTTTCATCAAGGAGCCCCTGGCCACGATCTAGAGAACTGGTACCCTCTTAAGTATGAAGTTCAGAAGCTGGTAAAGAATGGAATGGTGTCCTTTGAGGACCGAGCACCGAATGTCAAAGTTAATCCATTGCCTGCCCATAGGAATTCATCTATTAATATGGTGGACGGTTGTCCAGGGGAGTTCAAGGTATTCGATGTACGTTTCATAAGAAGGTCATTGGTGATGATACATAAGGATATTTGCTTGGTGAGTGATTGTGAGCATGACCATGATGGTTGTGCTATTTGTAGTGTTAATCCCCGAGGATGTATGGTTGTGAAGAGGGACATCCAGAGATTGGTGGATGAAGGTTTGATTCAGATTGTTCAGTCTCGTCACATAGGCGACGATGTTAATGTAATAATACCGGTTTTCAAGAATCCTGAGGGAGTGGTTATTCAGTATGACAACAACAGCAGTAACAACGTCAACAAAAGATCGGTATCACCGTTGGTTATACGGTTGGCGAGTCCCGTCCCGTATGCATCTGATAAAGTTGTTCCATATCAGTATAATGCAACTATGTTGAAAGATGGTCAAAAGGTTCCTTTTCCTACGACCAGTTTTGTCGTAAGCACTGCTGATGTTACTAAGGTGACCCGCAGTGTTTGGGCCGGTGTTCCCAAATAATGTAGAAGATTTGTCTGTCAATAAGAAGGTGGATGCGCCTGTAGTAGAATCTGTTAGTGCTCCAAAGTGTCAGTCTGGTGAATCCAGCGGTTTGAACCCTAATGACAATGATGAGGTACTCAGGCTAATCAAGAAAAATGAATTCAACGTAGTAGAGAAATTGCTCCAAACCCCCTCAAAGATTTCAGTACTGTCTATGTTGATGAATTCAGAAGCACACAGAGAAGCACTGCAGAAAGTTCTCGAGCAAGCTTATATGGAACATGATGTTACGGTGGATCAATTTGATCATATGGTGGCTAACATCACTTCCTGCAACAACCTCAGCTTTTGTGACGAAGAACTCCCTGAAGAGGGTAGGAATCATAACTTGGCTTTGCATATCTCCATGAACTGCAAAGATGATGCTCTGTCGAATGTGTTGGTAGACACCAGATCTCATTTGAATGTACTCCCAAAGTCAACATTGTCGAAGCTATCATACCAAGGAGCGCCTATGAGATATAGTGGCGTGATCGTCAAAGCTTTCGACGGTTCACACAAAACTGTGATTAGAGAAGTGGACCTTCCGGTGAAGATAGGTCCGAGTGACTTCCAGATTACTTTTCAAGTTATGGACATCCACCCGACCCATAGTTGTTTGTCGGGAAGGCCATGGGAAGCTAGTTATTGTTGGTGGAGAGAAGGCTGTCATACCCCGATTTTGCTCCTGAATTTTTTATGAGGTTTGGTTTTGATCCAAAGTCATGGTGTTGTGATTGTGGATACCTCTATGGTCTGGGTCATCTGAACAACCAAGTTTCTTGTGTTTCTAACCACTTGCCAGTCATGTTATTGGTTCATGGATACTATAACCTTATGGTCTTATTTCATGGTTTTGTTAATACACATTATCAGTCAAGTTATTTTTCTTTGCAAAAAGTCAAACATTCAAGCCAATTGTGAAACCAATTTCAACCATTTGTTAATCCATTTCAATTTTATTTCATTACATTTGATTCCATACAAAAAATACACAAAAATTGACACTTTGACCAATTGTTGACTTTGGTCAACAGTTGACTTTTTGGTCAACTTTGACCAAAGTCAACCCTAAATCCTAGTACCCTAAATTTCACCATAATCATCAATCCATTGTCTGTTTACAAGAAAAACAAAAAAAATATAAATTTTGACTAATTGTTGACTTTGGCCAACAGTTGACTTTTTAGTCAACTTTGACCAAAGTCAACCTCCCCATGTTCTGATCATCCAAAACCTAGCCTTTTTTCTTGATTCTTCATCCAATTTCCACGCTTGGTTGTGTTATCTTTTGGTTGCTTCATCTCCAAGTAAATGGCCTTGTTTCTACCTCATGCATAGCATGCCTTGTTTGACATGTTGGCTCATCAAATCTTGGCCTTAGTCCTCCCTGAACCAGGTCTTAATATAGCACACTGCAGCATCAATAAACCCATATTATGTTGTGAGATACAATTCTGAAAATGACATCCCTGCGGGAGTCCAAGGGGGAACAACTTTGGTCTCATGTGTACCAGAATTTGCTGATCGTGTGCTTAATAAAAACAAGGATCTTTATAGGAAAGGCTACGATGCATCTGGTCCAAACGATGAAGAGTTGTCTGATGAAGTAGAGTTTTTGGATGATGAGAAAGAAGCTGAATACAGGAAAATGCAGAGAATGACAAAGAGAGGGAATAGTGATCAAAATCCTGGCAGGAGAAGAAACAATAAAAATAAGTTTTCATTGAAAGAGATGGTGCCACCTACTCTCCCTAATGCATCTACAGCAGCACATCATGTGTTACATACCGCCCCTAATGCACCTGCAGTAGCACCATTGGTTAATCATGGAAACCGATCTTCATTTTTAGGCACTGGACAGGGTGGAATTACCACAGTTTCTCCATTTCAACCTTTAAATGCAGGTCCTAACTTTGCTGTAAATGCAATGTGGGCAAATCAGACAACATTTCCTCAGCAGTCGCAGCTTTCCCTGCTTCCAAATGCATTTCTTACAAATGCCATGTCATATTATCCACAAAATACACAATTTTCTCATCAGTTTCCTGTGCGAGGAGGTCCGTTCCAACTGCAACCAAATTCCTTGCTCACAAAACACCAACCTTTACCCTGCTCACAACCCTGCACAACAACATGACATGCTGAAATACTAAAAGGCCAAAAGATCACCACAAGCGACAGTCCAATGCAGAAAAGCATGAGCATACACCAAATAAGATCCTATAGAAAGCCAGGTTTTATAGTGGAGGCCATTCACGAGCTTTGATCCAATTTGCTGCGAGATAATGTGAGGCAATTTACACTGCAAAAGGCCTTGCCTGTCAGGAATAAAAAGCACCAGTCCAAATCATAACATGTAAAATCAGGGTGTGGAATCAAGATGGCAAAGACAAGGGAACTTACCGATACAGAGGTCACCAAAGTTCCAAGCTTACTTTTGGTTTTGTGTGGTATTGGTTCGCTGTTTAACTTGTGAACCATGCTACAAGGCGGTCCTTAAAGAGTTCACTACTGTAGAGAAAGTGAAAGGTTTACTAGCTGCGGCATCTACTGAACAAGCTCAATCATCTTTACTCGACACTTTCTCCACTGTCTATCCAAATAATGTTGAAGGGCTTCTAGAGGAGGGCATTAGTGCTGTCACAAACTGTAGTGGTTTAATTGAAGATGTTGATCATCAATCTAAAGTTAAGTCTGCACATGCGTTGTTTATTTTCTCTGGGATGTTTTGATGACGTGTTCGAAGCATTACCGATCCTACTGCATAAGGTTGCTTACCGCTGTCACATTAAATTCGGTGCAGACATGCCATCACACATTATTTGAAAATAACTTTCAGTTAATTCTAACTCATTCAGAACACAATCCTTGGAAGATGGTTACACCGCAGCTGTTGGTATGGCATGGCAAATTTCATCATGTCGAGTGGAATGTTGAAGACAATACTGTAGAGCCAGAATACTCCTGCCCAACTCCCAACCAACTAGCCTAACCTCAACTGCAGCACCACCGCAAGAGTATACTCATCCCTTGCTCACAGTGCACCACACTACAAGGCTAAGGCTCTATGCTTGTTTGTCCATCCAACCATGGCCTGCAAGATAAACAACAACAGATGCCAACACAATCCATAACCTTCCATGTTCCATTTTGATCCTTGAATAACCAGTGGTGAACCTACAAAACCAAAACCAAGTCATGTGTCAAAACTGCAGCAAGGCCACGAATGTCTGCAACTGTCTCAAGCCATAGGCCATACCTGTTAAACCTCATGCCATAAGCCAAATAAACTCTGCGGCAAGCAGTGCATCAAGGCACACAACTTACAACAAACCAACATCACCAACTTCTTCCATGGTTTTTCCGTCTTGAGGCTGATCAAGGAAACCTTCGGCCATCCACAACAGAGTCAATTTGCTCCCTATCAAGTGAATGTCCCTGAAGAAACTGTAGCAAAAGAAGACTCGCACTCTGTCAGCAAACGACGGTCCATTTCTCCAACTAAGGGTTCTAAGTTACCTCCTGTTTGTCTAAGAGTTGATCCATTACCAAGGAAGAAAAATGGCAATGGGAAATCAAGGTCTTTAAGTCCACCTGCTTTAAGGAAACTTTCCTGCATCACAAACCAACCTGCGATGTATCAGCTGCAGTTAAGGCTTCATTGCACAATTGCCTTACAAAACCAAACCACCATGGTTCTCATACCTATTATCCACGAGCACCTGCTGCAGAACTAGTACATGAACATTAAGCCAGCATAAGCCTTAAGCAACAGAAGATCCTTCCTGGTTCAGCCATGACACCCAAAACAGACAAATGCATCCGAAGTTGTAAGTCCACAGCAACTGACCTATAATCAAAACAAAATATCCAAAGACTTGTCTTCCAAACTGAGTGCCAAAACACAAGCCTTGAAACATAATCAGACTGGCAGATGGTTGTGAGTCTACTAACCTGTTAGAAAAAGCCATCAAACAAAATCAGAATACCACAAGGTACATGCTAAGGCATTGTTTAAACCAAGGACGGATATCCCATGAGATGCACCAAACCATAACAGCCCTGCACAAACACCATCCTGCTGTCATGAAACAACGTATTGCCACGAAGAGCTTTTTCGTTGCAGATGCATACATGCTGCTACAACATTGCTGCCAAGAAATCCAACCAACGTCCTATTTTGCAACCGGTTGAACAAATATTACCTCAGCAACCATTTGCACAACACCAGACCCCAATGCCATCTCATCTTCGACCTCAAGGTCCTCCAGTACATTCATTTTCCAAGCATGCTTATCCCCAGTCCAAGGGTAATAATACCGCACTATCTCAAAATGTCGTTGGAAGGCCTTCAATTCCCAATCATGCAGGACACGTACCGCCATTTGCACACTCTGCCAATACAATTCCTATTAGACCAGGGAATCAGAATATGTTGGTTGGGACCAATAATCAAATGCAGTCAAGGGCACCAGAACCAATTGAAAGACAAGGTGATGTCACAGAGCAACAAACTGACTCTGCCTCGGGGAAACTTGGAAAAAATGTGAAAAAGAAACAAGGTTGAAACCCACTGAGGTTGGGAGTAAGCAAAATAGTGAAGATCCACACTCTGTGAAGACTTTAGGCCTAAATGTTAATGCATTTGAAAATGGTGATACGTTGAATAAGAATGTTGGAAAGGGTGAGGCTTCTGAAAGCACCAAGGTTCAACATGATAGTAATGAGCATTCTGTTGTACATGGCAATGAGATTCAAGGTGGACCTCCACTGAAGACAGAGACAATACCCTCTGAATCGGAAACTGATAAACTACACAGTGATGATACTCGTACTCCACAACCACCTCCAAACCCTGGCTATTTCCAGCTTAACTTTGGCCTTACCTGCATCATATGAGGAGAGTCAAACCACAACTGGAACTGGCTGTACACAACATACATTGATAGAAACCAGCAGTTGACAAATCCATACCCTGCAGCAAGACCAATTCAATACATTGGTTCAATCTTGCCAACAAAACCAATGCAAGGTGCAACATGAACCAAGGCAATGCCTTCTGCAGCATCACCAACAACCATGTCCTGCAGCATACAGCAACACACCAAAATCAGTCCAATTCCAAAAAAGAGAAAACATATATTCAAGTGAGTTACAGTGGTGAATTTGTTTCTTACCAACAGTGAAGTTTTCACATGGAGAAACAAGCTACTCTTGCAAGGTTGAGTGTTGTTAACAGAAGCCTCAAAGTTCACTGCAGTAAAATCACAACAACTCGGTAAGATGGTAAAAATTCACAAGCAACAAAAATGAAACATTTTCACAGAAGAAGTACAAGGTACATGTTACCTTTTGTAGAGCAAACACCAAAATGGGATAGACAACAGAGCAGCACAAAAAAGAAAGCACTTCCAATTCCATACTCTTTTGATCTCATCCAAACCCTAGCAATGGGATTATAAAAAGGGAGAAATCAGTGAGGGACAAAAAAACCCTAGAGAACAACAGAGAGCTGGAGGCGAAAATCTGAGAAGAAACCCTAAAATCCCAAAATCAATTACCTGGAGGCCAGCTTCTTCGCGTCCTTCACCACCACCGCCGTGACGCTTTGTAAGTACTTCTCTTTCTTTCTTTTTATCTTTCTCATGTGCTTGCTGTTGAAAATATTGTGAGAGCTGAGAGTGATTGAGAGGGGTTCGTTGAGAGCGAGAGAGGGATTCGTGTGAGAGACGGAAAGATGCGAGTGAGGTGCTGAGGTACGAGCGATTGTGAGATTGAGAGAAATGTGAGGTTTGGTGTGAGGGAGATTGTGAGAGTTGATGAGCGTTTCGAGAGCGGAGAGAGATTTCATTGAGGTTCTTTGTGTGAAGCAGATGGGGAAGACGAGGACGATGAAGCTGCTTCTGTGTTCTCCGTTTCCATTTTCTTGTTTTTTTCTTTTTTTAATTTTTTTTTATTTATTTCATTTATTTCATTTTTAACACAAAAATCAGAAAAATGTATATGTTCTTATTTTCTTTTATTATTATTATTATTATTTTTTTATTTAGCCTAATTTGTTTTTAACAGAGATAATAAAAAACCATAAAAATGTTTATTTTGTTTTGTTATAAATTTGTCAGCCCAGTTCATATATTTATGGTAGTACCTCAATAGCACATAGTGTTGAGTGGTCTAGTGGAGAGATGGTAGTTGTATGATATTAGGTGGGGAGGGTTCAATACTCATGTGTGGCTGTTTTTGGCATTTTATTTCTTTTAGCTATATTATTTTTCTTTTAGCATTTTCATTTCTTTTTATGTTTATGCCTTTATTACACTCATATGTTCATTTTGTTAATAATGTAAAGTTGTTGTATTTTAATTCAAGACTATTTTTAAAAACTATAAAAATAATATTTTTCTCGATTTAATATCGAGCCCATCTTTCGTACCCTTGTAAGTCGATTGCTTTTTAAGCATCGCCATCAACCTCACATAGCTTACTCTTGGGCTTTCTTACAATGAGCCGGTTCCTTTGCACTTACACTCATACATTGTTTAATGCTTTATTATTTCATTCTTTTATTATTTGATTCGATTATATACTTGTTTATATCTTACTTGTTTGATTAACTGTGGCCTACTTGTATGGTGTTTGAGGCATATATTTATATTGCTTGATTGCCATGTCAACCCCCATTCATAACAAATGTATCCCTCTCCCATGAAATGTATAATATTCTTTCATTCTTTATTCATCTGTTAATACAAGAAATAAAATGAACACCCGATCACCATTTCAAAACAAGACCAAAACCTCGATGCAACGTCGAGTGATCATTTTTCAAAACCTAACAGAACCAGCACGTATTCATCCACCCTTTTGTAAGTCGATTGCTTTATGCATCGCCATCAACCTTGTAAGTCTATTGCTTTATGCCTCGCCATCAACCTTGTAAGTCGATTGCTTCTTGCATCGCCATCAACCTTGTAAGTCGATTGCTTCATGCATCGCCATCTACCCTTATCCCTAACACTTCTCCCTGCTCCATTCGTCGATCCTTGTTCCGATTAGGTAGCGTCCATTGGATAGAACCATTTGTATGATAACATAGGTAAGATTCCCATTTTCTTTGCATGCTAACATTAGGTAGATATTCCCATTTGTAAATCCTAAACACTTAAGTACATATTGCATGACAACTCTAGGGCAGAGCTTCCCCACTTCTAGACCTTTCCGAGCGTCTCCGATCTTGTGGCATGTAGTCCGTTCTATTGCAAAGAGGTAACTGCCTAAGACTCGATTCAGCGAGCTGCGACACCTACTGCTAGGACGTGAACACATCGCCCACTCTCCTTTGACACAACTGGTGTCCTCCTTTGTAAGTCCATGTTCAGATGGCAACCCCTATGTAGGGGAACTACGTCGCCCTGATTCTCATACCAGATGAGGTACGTAGGCAGGAGATCGTGCGAGATCTCTCCGGGCACCCTTTTTGTTTTTCCACCTTCTTTTCTTTCTTTTTGTGTGTGTGCTTGACAGTTATAGGCTCGAGTTCCCGACTCCCTATTAACTTGTTTGGTTGTTGTGTGCTTAGAAGCTGATGTAAGTCCATCGATTGGCATTCGGGTTCCAGTGTGCGTGTGTTTTGGTTCAGATGCCGATGTAAGTCCAGTGATTGGCGTTCGGGCTCCACGTTTGCCTTTTTGTGTGTGTTTTGGTTCGGATGCTGATGTAAGTCCAGTGATTGGCTTTCAGGCTCCATGTTTGCCTGCTTGTGTGTTGTTTGTTTGACGTGCGTGTAGCCGAACTACGGCAACTCTGATTCTCATGTTCAGATGAGATACGTAGGCACAAGACGCGATGTCTTGCCGAGTTTGACTAACAACTAACAACTAATCCTTGTTTTTTTCGCCCTCGTTGCGATCCTTTCTCTCGCCCTCGTTGCGATCGAGACATTCCCTTTCTCATGCCCTAGTTGCAATCGAGACCTTTGTTCCCGTAGTTAGTTTGAACTACGTTTTGCTCTGATTCTCATTCCCGATGAGATACGTAGGCATAAGACGCGATGTCTTAGCGAGCACACTTATCCTTAACCCATAGGTAGCTGAGCTACGAAGACTCTGATTCTCACATTCAGATGAGATACGTATGCAGTGGATGCGACATCCGTGCGAGTCATTTTCTTCGACCCTTTCTTTTAGTAAATAGTACATTAGATATAATACACACCCTTTAGACAAGAAACAAACAAGAGTGGATCCCGTAGAGTACTACGGATGCGTAGGGGTGCTAATACCTTCCCTTCGCATAATCGACTCCCGAACCCAAGATTTGGTTGCGAGACCTTGTCTTTTCCTTTCCTTTCTCTTCAGGTTTACTTCGAGCGTTTCCTTTCCCTCCTTTGGGATAAATAACGCACGGTGGCGACTCTTCTGTCATTTCTTTCTCGCCGGTTGTTTTTTCGCATACCTTATTTTTCGGGCTGCGACAAAGGCGTTGTTGGTCAGCCACCTGTCATCTTTCTCTTATGTTGAATCTGAGGATTAGGTTGGAACTCCGTTCCAAGCCTTATCTATTGCTGTTGAAAAGAGAGTTGGGGCACCCATGTCCTTATTTAAAGATGCATTTAAGATTGTTGAAGATGGTCAGTTTGACTAGTGGGGGCGAATGGTAGAGGTCTCCGACAACAAGAGTAGAGTCGGTTTGGGGTTCCAACAAGGTTTGTCAGCAGTCAGATCTGAAGACGTACAACTCAACTTCCATAGCAGAGGGTTCATTCATGGTAATGAACAACACTTAGCTACCGTGCTAGAGGATGATGAAGAGGAAGACTGCACCAATTTTGTGACGCATGGAAAGGCTTGTGACAATTGGACTGCTGTTGATATTCCTGTTATTGTGCATCGATCTAAGTAATGGCTTTTATTTGTTTTTGAAAATCCTTCTCCTATGCCTAAGGGAGAAGTGAACATTGTTGGACATTTTCAATTTGATCATCAATAAAATATAATTCTATTCATCCACATCTATGATGTTTTGTTTTTACTTTTTGCTTTACTCTGAAAATGGTAATCACAAAAAACAGAAATAAATAATATAATGTCCATCTGCATAATATTTGGTCACAAATTCACTTCTCTAAAATCAAAACATCAAATAATTATGCAGGTTGGTTTCTAACCCTATTGAATACAATGATCCTTCTCCTTCTCCAAGTTTTGAATTCCCTGTGTTTGAGGCTGAGGAGGAAAGTGATGAAGAAGTAAGTGATGTATTGTCTCATCTTCTTGAGCATGAAGGAAAAGCCATTCAGTCGTTCGAAGAGCAGATTGAGTTAGTCAACTTGGGTTTCGAGGATGACGTGAAGGAGGTCAAGATTGGATCTCGAATATGTACTGACGTTAAGAAGGGGTTGGTTAATCTTCTCTGAGAGTATTCAGATGTGTTTGCTTGGTCCTATCAAGACATGCCTAGGTTGTATTCTGAGTTTGTGGAGCATAGATTGTCGTTGAAGCCAGAATGTCCGCCGGTTAAGCAGAAGTTGAGGAGGACTCATCCGGATATGGAAGTAAAAATCAAAGAAGAAGTACAAAAGCAGATTGATGCTGGTTTCCTTGTTACTGTTGAGTATTCGTAATGGGTGGCCAATATTGTGCCCGTTTCAAAGAAAGATGTAAAAGTACGTATGTGCGTTGATTACAAAGATTTGAATAAAGCCAGTCCAAAGATGATTTCCCTATGCCACACATTGATACGTTGGTAGATAATACAACTAAATTCAAAGTCTTTTCGTTTATGGATGGATTTTCCGGATATAATCAGATCAAGATGGCACCCGAAGATATGGAGAAGACCATATTCATTACACCCTGGGGGACATTCTGTTATAGAGTGATGCCTTTCGGTCTAAAGGTTATTGGTGCAACTTACCAAAGAGCAATGACTACTCTTTTTCATGATATGATGCATAAAGAGATTGAAGTTTATGTCGATGACATGATTGCTAAATCAATTGATGAAGAGGAACATGTTGAGCATTTGTTGAAGCTATTCCAGCGTTTGAGAAAGTACAAACTCCGCTTGAATCCCAATAAGTGTACATTCGGTGTTCGTTCTGGTAAGTTGTTGGGCTTTATTGTCAGCGAGAAGGGTATTGAAGTTGATCCCGCCAAGGTCAAAGCAATACAAGAGATTCCTGCGCCCAAAATTAAGAAGCAAGTAAGAGGTTTTCTCGGCCGCTTGAATTATGTCTCAAGATTCATTTCACACATGACTGCCACATGTGCGCCTATATTCAAACTTCTCCGGAAAGATCGGTCTTGTGATTGGACCAAAGACTGCCAGAAAGCTTTTGATAGTATCAAAGAGTATCTGTTTGAGCCGTCGATTCTGTCTCCACCTGTTGAAGGAAGACCGTTAATCATGTATTTGACTGTGCTTGAAGAAAGTATGGTTGTGTTCTTGGTAAGCCAGATGAGACTAGAAAGAAAGAATTTTCAATTTACTACCTCAGTAAGAAATTCACCGATTGTGAGACTCGGTATTCCATGCTGGAGAAGACTTGTTGCGCATTGGCTTGGGCTGCTAAGCGTCTACATCAATATATGCTGAATCATACTACTTGGTTGATATCCAAAATGGATCCAATCAAGTACATATTTGAGAAGCCTGCTTTAACTGGGAGAATTTCCCGTAGGTAGATGTTGTTATCATAGTATGATATTGAATACCGATATCAGAAAGCTATCAAAGGTAGTGTCTTGGCTGACCATTTGGCTCACCAACCGATTGAAGATTACCAGTCAGTGCAATATGATTTTCCTGATGAAGAGATCTTGTACTTGAAAATGAAAGATTGTGATGAACCGTTGCTTGAAGAAGGGCCAGAACCTGGTTCCTGTTGGGGCATGGTATTTGATGGAGTTGTTAATCAGTATGTTAATGGCATTGGGGCAGTAATCATTACTCTTCAAGGCACGCATTTTTCATTTACAGCTAGATTGACTTTCAAGTGTACAAACAATATGACTGAGTATGAAGCTTGCACTATGGGGCTTGAAGAGGCCATTGATCTCAGAATCAAGTATTTGGACGTCTATGGAGATTCAACTTTGGTTGTGAATCAAATCAAAGGTGAATGGGAGACAAATCAACCCGGTTTGATACCATATAGAGATTATGCGAGGAGGATTTCAAATTTCTTTATAAAGGTTGAATTCCATCATATCCCTCGAGATGAAAACCGGATGGCGGATTCTCTTGCAACATTGGCGTCAATGATTGTAGTGAAATATTGGAATGAGGTTCCCAATTTGATTGTGATGCATCTTGATAGGCCAACTCACGTGTTTGCTGTTGAAGAAATCAAGGATGAGAAGTCGTGGTATTTTGATATCAAATGTTTCCTCCAAAGTCAGATTTACCCGTCTGGGGCATCTTTGAAAGATAAGAAGACTTTGAGAAGATTAGCCAGCAACTTCTACCTGAATGGTGATGTTTTATACAAGAGAAACTTCGATATGGTTTTGCTCAGATGCGTGGATAGACACGTGTAGCACCTCAAATTTGCACCTATCATTGTACATACATTCTCATATTAGGTCATAGCATAACATGGTCCACTGCATAGCATTGCATTGTCCCATTTGCCTCAAGTGCAAGCCAATCAAGGAATTAGGTCAAACTGATCAGGAGATCAGTCAGTCAAGCAAGCAAGTGCATTTTTCATTGAGCCAAGGCCCTAGGGTTGGTCCAACATGTTCACATGACTTGGGGATCCATTTGAAGTGTTTTGGTCAAGGATTGGATGTTCAGAAGTCATCAGTCAATGCACAGTCAGTCAGAAACCCTAAAAGTCAACTGTTGGTCAACTGTCCATTTAATCAGTGATTTGATGATGGAAATTGGTTTGAGGGGTCTCATTCATGTCCATATAGTCCTCATATATCATGTCAAACACCATCATGGAAGAATTTGAAGCCAGATCAGAAATTTCCAAAAATGGAAACTGGACCTGTAACTGAAACCTGCCCAAAATGGAAAGTCTTGATCCTCAAACTTACATCATGATACAAGCTTCAAATGAATTTTTGCCCAACATGAAAGTTGAAGATCTTGTTCTCCCATTTCCAAAAAGTCCAAGAACACTCAATTCCCATGAATGGTTGGCAAGTTATGATCGAATCGTTTTCAGAAATTCTTGAACTTCAAAAGGCCATATCTCTCAAACCATTTGGCCAATTTGGGTGGGGTTTTTTCCTACAAGTCACATTTGACCTCCTCTTTCCAAAAATGTAACTTGCATTCACCAAAACTTCACCAATCAAAATGGCATTTTTGGACTTGCATGAATTGATTTTAAGTGAGGTGAAAAAGTGAAGTTTTAAATTAGCCATTTCTAATCAATTCTACCAATCAAACATGTTCTGAAATGTCATTTGAAACTTGTTGCAAGCTCATTTTTATGCAGTACACATAGCCATCACCTACTTGCTTGAAATTTGGCCAAAAGTACACTTTTATCAACTCCTTTCCATATTTTCATGGACCATGATTTGTACTCTTAAACAGAGTATTTAAACATCATTTTCTGTCATTTTACAAACCCTAGCAGCAGCCACACATTCAAGACAGAAAAAACCATTTCTCTCATTTTGCTCATTCTTCCATTTGTGAACTTTCTGTCAAAAAACTCAAAGCACTCGATCTGGCTTTTGCTGCTACATCACATACCACCATTCTTGAGCTCATTGGAATCCTTAAACCACAACTGGAAGCAAGGAAAGCAGCACTGTTTTGATAAGCTCCATCAATGGCAGATTTTGAGTTAAGCCATTTCAAGGGTTGCTGAACCAAGCCAACTTCACCATTCATCATTTGAAGCCTTCTAGCTCATCTGTTTCACTTCAAAACAACCAAACAACCATTGCATCACAACTGTACTTCAACCTTGGTGAGTTTTTCGATTTTCACTATTCTTAAAACTATTACATGCTTTAGAAAGGTCTCTCCATGCTGAGCTTCATGATGTTTTTATTTTTGAAAATGGCTGCTTATTTCTGAAGTTATGTTGTTTTGAAGTTTGGTGATGAAACTTGTTTGTGCTCGATTCTTGAGTTTTGTGATGTTTTAGTGAAAACCAATGATGGATTCATGTTGCTTGTTGTTTGCTGATCATTTTTGTGTATGCAATTGCATTTTCTGGAAAAAATTTGTTGAACACGATTTGAAGGTGATGAAGCTTTGCACTGTACATGAACCCTAGTTCCTCATTTTCCAGATTTTTTCCATTTTTCACGTGCATGAGCGTGTGTTACTGTGTCATTAGCCAACAACCAATAGGAACATTTCGTTTGCTTGCCCAAAACGACCGCGTCCCAATTAGTGGATGGTTTATTTACAAGTTTGCCATTCCCGGACCCCATGTCTCATTGAATAATGTTGTTTTATTTATTTATTTCATTTAATTGCTCCATCTTACAAAAATCATAACATCTTCATTTCAAATCCAAATTTCATGGGAATTTTTGCATTGTGTTCATCTGAATCTCTAGTTTTTTATCATGATTTTTCCAGATTTTTTTGATGAGTGGATTTTAATTGGTATGAGGGTTTGTGACATGTATGCATATTTTGTACACTTTGCCAAAACATTTGTGAAATGATGATACTTTATCCAATGGCTCCCAAATTTTTTGTGCTTAAACTAGACACACTCATGGTGATTTTGGTGTAGAGTTTGTGAATTTATCATTGCTGGTTTGTGAGTTATGAATTTTTGAATTAGGGTGTGACAATTTGTGTCACACCATTGATGTCCAACTTCATGATTTTCATTACCATGCTTCTTGAACTCCAATTAATGTGAAATTTTGGATGAACCTTCTCTCATATGTCTAGTTTATGTGTGAATTTTCATGGAATTATTTGTGGCATTTCCTAATTGTTTGAGATTTTCTCCCCTGCTTAGTCAAATGTTGACCTTTTGTGACACATGTTCCCATTTCATTTGTGAAATTCTCATACTTTATTAGATGGACATGAAATTTTACATGAGATAACTAGACACCCTCATCTTTGCCATGGTTTTAGTCCCATTCATTTATCATATGCCATCTCTGATTTATGAATTTTTCAAGTTGATGCATGTTTGGTTGACTTCTTTGAGCATGTTCAAGATTGCTTTGACTTTCTGATTTTCATTGACTGCCTTCCACTTGTCCAAATGAGATGAAATTTGACATGCTTACCATGCTATGGGTTGTGATTGATCATGATTTATTTGGTGATTTTTGGAAATGTTTAAGATTGCTTTTGAGTTAAGTCTTGCTGTTGACTTCTATGAGCTTCTGAATGCCATGCTTTGACTTCTTTTGTTCATGAAATGATGATGATGATTGATATGAATGTGAACCCAATTGGTTGTGTTTCTTAATTGTTTGAACATGATTTTGGATGCTTGCCCTTTGCTGTTTTGACTTTTTCATTCTCTTTTGACCCTAGGCTTGCCCTAGTGGTCCTGTTACTCACTTTTGAGCTTGTGTTTTCAGGTTGACCAACAAATGACCAATGAGACCATTTCTTTTTGATTGAGCTTGCTTAAATATCATTGTCTAACTTGTTTTGTTTTGTAGGTGGCTTGGCCCACATGCCTTAAGCCTTATGCCTTGCACATCCATTTGCTTCTGATTAACTGTTGATGTCTGTTTCTTTTTGCTTTGTTTGAAGTTGCATACTAACATCTGCTTGACTGTTTCAGGTGCTTTTAGTTGCTCAGTTCCTTGTGAACTTTTGCTTTGCTTTGCTTGTATAAGCAATTTGCATTGAGGTATACTTCTAATCTTCATGTAGTCTGGAAGACCTGGCCTGTTACTTGGCCAGGCAACTGTCTGAAGTCCTCCTTAAGAGGCAATGTTTGTGACTGTTTACTTTTGTCCTTGTATAGAGTCAAAGACCTCCTAAGTGAAGAGGCAATTGGCAGAACCCAAGGGATAAGCAACCTATCCCCTGCTATTCTGTGTGTCATCTGCTTTGCTCACACCACTGTGTTGATGCATTGCAGATACAAACCCAAGATCTTGTACAATTGTACAGTTGAGTCAGTATCAAATGTGTAGAAGGGTTCCCACTTTCTGAACCCACACATTCTTGTCTTAAGCTCTCCCAGGCCAGGGATAAGAGCTGTGAAGTCTTATCTTCACTCACCCTTCATCTGCTTCACCTTGGCTCTCAATGTCAAGGTTAAGAGCAACATCTACCCAGTTCCAGAGGTTTGTTTGTTGAGGTTGATATGACCCCTCGACTAAAACCTAACCCTTGTTTGAGCCCCTTGCTTGTGTATAGTGTGTGCTATCTGTGCTTGTATGTTTGTTTGACTTGTTTCCTGTGCAAGTTAGGGTTAGTTTAGACTTGCTTCCTGTGCAAGATAGGTTGCTTGACTTGCTTCCTGTGCAAGTTAAGTGTGTGTGTGGCTTGCTTCCTGTGCAAGTCATGACTAGGATAGGCTGGCTCCCTGTGCCAGTTAGCTAGAAACCTTAACTTAGGGATGATTTTGCATGATAACATCTAGGCTCGAGTCGTAGTCTCCCTAGTTGTGTCTCCCTCTGTTATCTGGTTAGGCTAATCCTTTATCCCTCTGTAGGGGAACTACGTCGCCCTGATCCTCATACCAGATGAGGTACGTAGGCAGGAGATGAGCAGATCTCTCCGGGCGCCCGTGTCTTTGTTTTGTCTTGTTGTGTGCTTGGAAGCTGATGTAAGTCCATCGAGTGGCATTTGGGTTCCAGTGTGGTTTTGTTGGTTCGGATGCTGATGTAAGTCCAGTGATTGGCATTCAGGCTCAACGTTTGCCTCTTTGTGTGTGTTTTGGTTCGGATGCTGATGTAAGTCCAGTGATTGGCATTCAGGTTCCACGTTTGCCTTTGCCTGTGTTGGTTTGTGTGTGTGTCAGCCGAGCTACGAATGCTCTGATTCTTCTCTCGTCCGAGAAGATACGTATGCATAGGATGCGATATCCTAGCGAGCATGTGTCTTTCCCCAGTCCGAACTACTTCGACTCTGATGTCTATGCCTGATAGACTAAGTAGGCCCAGGATACGATATTGTCATACCCCAAAATTTGCCCATTAATATTTCAAGACATTTTTCAAGGCATTCCGAATCATTTTTATGACACTGATCTCAAAGGAACGAAGGCCCAGCTCACGAATGGCCCAATCCAGAAAATGGCCCAAACTGGCCTGTTCGCTACGCGCTCGCCTAGCGAACGTTACGTTCGCTACACGCTCGCCTAGCGAACGTTCGCTACGCGTTCGCTACCAGCTCGCCTAGCGAAGCTGACAGACAACAAAAAATTTCGGGCTTCATTCTGAGCCCATTAGGTCATGAAAAATGGCATTATAAATACCAGCACTTCAGTAATGAAAAGGAGAACGAAAAAAAAAGGAAAGGAGAACCCTAGCAAGCAAACCCTAGCGCTCACAGACGGAAAACCCTAAAGGAAACCCTGAAGGAAAAGCCGGCGGCAGCAAGGTCACTTCCGCTCAATTCGATCCGATCGGCCAACTCAAGGTTACAATTCGATTGCAAACAGGTTTGCATTACTATTATCGCTTTATTTTCTTAATTTGCATGTGATACCGCTTTATGTTCTTAACTTGCATGTGATATTATAATTGAATTCATAAACATATTTGAGGTTTTGCATGTGAATTTAAGTGTGCCTGAATATTGTGAATGCTGAACCATGTAATTATGTGTTGAATGCCATAAGCCATGCCGCAGGTTGAAGTCATATTGTTCTGAAATTCAAAACCCGCAGCCGCTCGCTAGCACATCGCTAAGCGAGCATGTAGCGAGTGTTCGCTAGGCCTTCGCTAGGCGAGGCAGAGGCGAACGGGACAGCCATTGATATTTGTTATGTTCTATGCGTAACCTGATCTATTCTATGTTAATTATGCACTGTTTTGCCTGACATTCATGCTGCTGTATTTTCTTTTGCGGTGTAATCTTCGATTACACCCCGATGTGGTATTCTAACCCGTTTGCTGAATTTTGCAAAGGTTCACATGTCCCAGGAAAATATTGTCGTTAGGTCTTCCACTTTATTTGTGGGATACCCTTGTGGAGGCTCACCCTAAATTGCTTAATTAATTTTAATGTGTTAATTTTAATGTATTAATTTTAATGTATTAATTTTAATGTATTGATTTTGATGTGGAGATTCACCTTAAATCACCTAATTGACTTTAAAATATGGCCTTTAAATATGTGATCTTGGACCTCTCTTTTGCCTTACGATATTACGGAATAACGGTCATGTCCCGCGAATATGGGGATATCCTTAGCAAAGACCCTTCGGTAAAATCATCATAGTCCCTCGGATGTTGCCTTCGGAAATACGATTTCGTCCCTCGATGACCCTTCGGTATAGCCTACGGTTAAATGATGATAGTCCCTTCGAATGCTAAGGTATCCTCACAACTGTTGCCTTCAATGACCTATCGATGACCCTACGATGACCCTTCTACATCCCCAGGATAAAACTACTTACTTCTCAATAGTAAGGACATTTTTACCCTCATAAGGATAGGAAATGCCCGGAAAGACCTCGGACAGGTGTAACCTTAATTGCTCATTCATAATAAAAAATACTTTTCACACCTCACACCTTTCAAACATCTTTTTTTAGAAAATCACCACTTAGCATACATCCGTACTAGGATCATTGCCGAGTTATATTTTTCTAAACTACTTTCAAAAAACTATACGAGATAACCACTTTGTATACATTCATGCAAGAATCATTACAAAGTTAAATTCTCGTTTTCAAAACATTTTTCATACATTTCTCAACCACTTTTTTCAAACAAGGAAAACATAAATGATTGAGCAATTAAGAGCCCATGGATAACCATGGATACAAAGGGTGCTAATACCTTTCCTTTGTATAAAGTACCTCCCGAACCTAAGAATTTAAAATTAAGGTCTTTCCTGTTCTTTTCCGCCTTTCCTTATTGGATAAAAGAAAAGTCGGTGGCGACTCTTGCTATCCGCGACATTGCGATAAAAAGCAAAATACCCCAAGTCAGTTCACCGTATGACAGAACTGGCGACTCTGCTGGGGACTACAAAGAGAGGTCCATCTTAAAAAAAAAAAAAAAAAAAAAAAATCATTTATGTTTTATTATTCCTTCTTTTAAGGGGGCTTTGAGTGAAAGATCCTACACCCGGATCTAGTGTACCTTAGGTAAGTAGCAATAGATCATCGCGACTATCCGGCGTATACTGGAATGGTCAAAATGATAGCTACGGTTAATGTGACACTCTGGTTGTCCTGATGGTCCTCATGTTATTTGAGGAAAAATTTGGCTTCCGCGTGGTGTCATCAAAGCATTAACCAGACCTTTAGAACCCTAATTGACTCATCCTAGCCATTAGAAAGTAGTGAGATAACTGGCTTCGGTTCCGACTGAGGTTGGTTGATACTCGATACTACACTCTTTGAGATTGGACTTTAGGGAAGCTTCGGTCAACCACTTGGTGTTGCACTGAAGTGGACCTAAAGAAAGGTCGATGATCTGAGATCCTTCTAGAACCCGGTTACTATTCTAGGACAGGTTGAACCAACCAAACTTCAGTGGGGAGGGTACTTACCTATGGAACTCATGCAAGCCTTAAAACCTAGGAATAATTGTTGTGTGACATGCTTGTGCTTGCATAACATCATAACATCATAACATCATAACATCATCATACTAACCATTTCAAGGACTTAGGAATTTAGCTTCGCTCTGTTGAACAGGTTATGGCTTCCAGGAAGACTATCCGGATCAATCTTGTAGCAATCTCTCCTCAACTCAAGGATTTGGTGTCAGAACTCCCCGATCATGCTCAGTTCAACAAGAAACATGGTCATCTTCTCAACTTAGTTACCACTGGTTTCAAAGAAGATATGATGAGAGTCCTATTCCAGTTCTTCGATCCTAAGCATCATTGCTTCACTTTCCCAGATTATCAGTTGGTACCCACATTGGAAGAGTTTTCCAAGCTGCTTGGGATACCTATCCTCGATCAAGTACCCTTCAGCGGTTTAGAAAAGATGCCAAAGGCCGAAGAAGTTGCCGCAGCTTTACACATGACAAAGTCCGACATTGAAACTAATTGGGTAACAAGAAGTGGAATTAAAGGTTTACTTGCCAAATTTCTGATAAGTAAGGCCCGAGAATTCCTAAAAGTTATGAATGTCCATGCTTTTGAAGATGTTCTAGCATTGCTAATCTATGGTTTGGTGCTATTCCCTAATCCGGACCAATTCATAGATGTGAATGCTATTAAGATATTCCTCACTCATAACCCTGTGCCTACCTTGCTTGGAGATGTCTTGCATTCCCTTCACACTCGTACTATGAAGAAGCAAGGGACTCTCATGTGCTGCGTACCTTTGTTGTCTAGGTGGTTTATTTCGCACCTTCCTCAATCAATCTTGAAGAATGATCAAAATCTGAAATGGTCCCAAAGGATAATGGCACTCTCCCATTTAGACATCCGTTGGTGTTCTAACCTCAGAGAAAATGTTATCATCATCGACCGTTGTGGAGAATTCCCTAATGTACCCCTCATGGGGATAAAAGGAGGTATTACTTATAATCCTACCTTAGCCCTACGTCAGTTTGGGTATGCTCGAAGGGATGGTCCGCATGAAATGATTGTTCAAGGTATAGTGTTTGACTATGACAATGACTCTCAAGGTCTCCGCCAAAGGTTTGTACGAGCTTGGGGCATGGTGAAAAGAAGCAATTTAGGAAAGAAAAATTCTATTCCTATGGAGCCTTATCTCAGATGGGTACGCGCCAGAGCTCGCGAACTTGTCATGCCATATCTTGCAGTCGGACTATTGATTGTTGAATCAGAGGTCGAAGGAGGTACTTCCCAGACCATTCCTTATCCAGATAGGCCTACTGACGTTGAGGAATTGAAAAGATCCTGGGCCCAGTTGAGAGAGGAGAGAGATACTTTCGAAGCTCAGTTCAATGCAGAAAGGAAGAAAGTACTAGAGCTCACCAGTCAGCTTAATGAGGAACGAAGACTCAATGCATATCTTCGCCCAAAAAGAAGTCGCCCCTGGGAGACTTGAACTTTCATTGTATTTTATCATTATTCCTTTTGTAATGAACATTGAAAAAATTAGCAATAAACATTTCTCTCTTGTTGGCAACTTACGCAAAGTTAAATTCCCAAAAGTCCTTGAAAACATTTCATGCATTGCATCGCATAACATAACATTGCATAACAGGTATTCCAAAGGACCATATTCTCACGGTCTGCCTCTTAAACAGAAAAATGGATCTCGAACAAACTGTCAAAGATCTCCAGACTCAGAATGCTCAATTCAAGGAGATGATGCTAAGCTTATCCAAGGGGCAGGAGGAACTGAAGGCTCTTTTGGCCGAAAAGAAGAAGGACAAGAAAGCTGTGAGTTTCATTAACCCGGGAAGAAGGCGTAAAGGACAGGCTACGGGAATCAAATTTGGAATCCCGAATGGTCCAGAAGAGGGGGCGGAGAATGATTCAGAGGAGGAGAATGCTGATTTCTCTAACCCTGAGGATGACGATGAAGAGTATGAAAATGAACAGTACTCTCCAAGAGATGATAAGTATAAATTGCTGGAGGAACGCATGCTAGCCATGGAGGGTCAGAAGACACCTGGTCTGGATTTCGAAAGTCTGGGTCTGGTCTCCGATGTGACCATCCCCCGCAAATTCAAAATCCCCACTTTCACTAAGTACGATGGTGCGTCTTGTCCTCAGATGCATCTAAGGGCTTATGTGAGAAAGATTCAGCCGCATACCACTGATAAGAAACTGTGGATCCATTTCTTCCAAGAAAGTCTGTCTGGCACCCAGTTGGAATGGTATTATCAGCTCGAGAGCTCTGACATCCGCACCTGGACTGATTTAGCAACAGCTTTCTATAAGCAGTACCAGTACAATTCTGAATTAGCGCCTACTCGGCTACAGTTGCAGAGTATGGCTATGGGATCTAAAGAAAGCTTCAAAGAGTATGCTCAGAAATGGAGAGATTTGGCTGGCAGAGTCAAACCCCCTATGACTGACCGAGAATTAGTAGACCTGTTCATGGGTACCCTGACTGGCCCATTCTACAGCCACCTACTGGGGAGTTCTTCATCAGGTTTCACTGAACTTATACTGACAGGTGAACGGGTGGAGAGCGGCATTCGAAGTGGAAAGTTACAGGCGGCTACTTCTACAAGCGGTAAAAAGTCCTACCATGGGAAGAATGAATCGAACGCTGTGTATGGTCAAAAGAATCATAGTAAGAAAAATGGTGACCATGCCGTTGGAGCAGTGACAATCGCAGCCCCGCCAGCTCAAAACTTCCAGCAAAGACAAGACAGACCAAGAAGGCAGTTTACCAAGCTCAATATGACTTTAGCACAAGCACTGCAAAGCATGCTGAAGGTAAATTTAATCACTCTCAGAGGTCCTCCTGCAAATGTCAACACTGCTTCGCCTCGTTATAATCCCAATGCCAGGTGTGCATATCACTCCGATAGCCCCGGGCATGATACAAACGATTGTTGGCTGTTAAAGAATAAAATTCAGGACATGATCGACGCTGGGGAAATTGAGTTCGAGCCTCCGGAGACTCCTAATGTCATCACTGCTCCTATGCCTAATCATGACAAGGCTGTTAATGCTCTCGATGACGATTCGCTCATCACTGCTATAGCGGATTTAACATCTCCTCTCCCGATCATAAAGAGGAATTTATTGCGAGCTGGTTTATTTCCAGGTTGTACTGAAGATTGCAATCTCTGCATACTTCGGCCCGAGGACTGTCTGAAGTTGAGGAATGGTATTCAACAGCTGATGGATGATCGTACAATTCTCTTTGAAAGGGTTTCTAAGACGGAAAACCCTGTTGAAGAAGTATCTGTGATTGCAAGGTCCAAGGTTCCAGTGAAGATTACTGCTCCCAGAATACCTGTGAAGATTATTGCTGAGCCCAGAGTAGCTCCCCTGATCATTACTGCACCTGGCCCGATCCCGTATTCCTCAAGCAAAGCTATTCCGTGGAATTATGGAGGTGATGTTTATGTCCATGGCGTAAAGCAAGTTGGTGATTCTGCTAATCCTAATGACATTGTTGGGACTAGTAAAGTTACTCGAAGCGGAAGGATCTTCTCTCCAGAGATCTCACGTCCGGTTCCCGAAAACCGAGGAAAGGAACCAGTCAACCCTTCTCAGTCAGAGACACCGATCGAAGCTACTACTGAAGACGTTGCCAAACGAGAAATGGAAGAAGTGCTGAAAATCATCCGCAAGAGTGATTTTGATGTGGTAGAACAGTTGGGGCATACCCCGTCTAAAATCTCGATGTTGTCCTTGTTGTTATCTTCTGAATCTCATGCCCATGCCTTGATAAGATTCTTGAAGACTGCTCATGTACCTCAAGAGACTTCCGTCGATCAGTTCGAAAACTATGTTGCTAACCTGACTGTTGACGACGGCCTAGGTTTTTCCAATGCTGACCTGACACCAGCAGGAAAGAACCACAATAAGGCCCTGCATATTTCTATTGAGTGTAAGGGAATCACTTTGGCTCATGTGTTGATCGATAATGGCTCTTCCTTGAATGTGCTACCGAAAGTCGTGCTCGATAAACTTGACTGTAAAGGCATTGAATTGAAGCCTAGTGACATTGTGGTGCGTGCTTACGATGGTGCAAAGAGTGTTGTCCACGGTGAAGTTGTTCTCCCTATCAAGATAGGACCTCAAGTCTTCAACACTACCTTTCATGTAATGAACATTCGCCCCGCCTATTCCTGCTTGCTGGGACGCCCCTGGATTCATGGGGCAGGTGCTGTAGCTTCGTCTCTCCATCAAAAGCTGAGATATCCAATAGAGGGAAAGATTGTCACTGTGTGTGGGGAAGAAGAATACATTGTCAGTAGTGTGCATACCTTCAGATATGTCGAGATGGATGGTGAATTCTTCGAGACTCCGTCTCAGTCATTTGAAGTGGTTCCTCCGCCCAATCCTGTCCTTAAGCCGACTCCCCTTGTGCCTGAGGTTATTCGAGCTTCTCCTGCCATGGTTTCCCTGAAGGACGCTCAAGCTGTGGTTGAAGATGATGGATGTACTGGCTGGGGTCAACTGATCAACATACCCTACAAGTCTGATAAATCTGGTCTGGGATTTAGCTCTGAAAAGATGGTCAAAGATCAAATCAATGCTGTAGAGGATGCTGACAGTGATTGCGACCTGGATAGCTGGATCTACCCAACAATTGGCGACGGACTCAATAATTGGAGGGCTGAAGACACTATCCCGATCTCCTTTAGTCAGGAGTAATTGTTATTATCCATTTAGTATTGCAAATTTTAATTTTTCAATTGAACTTCTTAAAGCATTGTGTCTACGCCCGGGGCACAATAGCTAATTTGTTAAGGGTTTTGTCATTTCATAAGCATATTCATATTCAATAAATCAATGGACTTTTTCGCATTCAAATATTGCGCTCTTTATTTTTCCTGTCGTCTTTCAAATAAGCTATGCATTCTTACACACACTCACGTCACAAATCGCAGATCCGCATCCACTCTGGATCCTATTGACAATAATTCCGCTACTGTTCATTATGACTCTGAAAATCCGATCTACCAAGCCGAAGATGGAAGTGAGGAAGATTGTGAAGTCCCTGGAGAGCTTGCCAGACTATTACTGCAAGAGGAAAGGACTATACAGCCGCATGAAGAGTCACTCGAAGTCGTAAATCTAGGTACTGAAGTGGAAAGAAAAGAAGTCAGAATAGGAGCAGGATTGGAAAACAGTGTCAAAGAAAGATTGATTCGGATGTTACATGACTATGTAGAGGTTTTCGCCTGGTCTTATGAAGACATGCCCGGATTGGATACTGACATAGTAGTGCATCGTCTGCCCATGAAGGAAGACTGTCGTCCCGTCAAGCAAAAGGTTCGCCGCATGCGTCCTGAAATGTTTGAGAAAATCAAAGCCGAGGTTATGAAACAATTCAATGCCGGTTTCCTAGCCGTTACTTCTTATCCTCAATGGGTTGCTAATGTGGTGCCAGTGCCAAAGAAGGATGGTAAGGTGCGAATGTGCGTAGATTACAGAGATTTGAATAAAGCGAGTCCCAAAGATGACTTTCCACTCCCGCACATTGATGTCCTGGTAGATAACACCGCTCAACACAAAGTATTCTCATTCATGGATGGATTCTCGGGTTATAATCAGATTAAGATGGCACCTGAGGACATGGAGAAAACTACGTTTGTGACGCAATGGGGCACTTTCTGTTACAAAGTAATGCCATTCGGTCTAAAGAACGCCGGGGCAACGTACCAGCGTGCTATGGTGGTTTTGTTCCATGACATGATTCATCATGAGATAGAAGTATATGTGGATGACATGATAGCCAGATCTCATACTGAAGAGGAACATCTCGATCATTTATACAAACTGTTCGAGAGGTTGAAGAAGTACAAGTTGAGATTGAATCCGAACAAATGCACCTTTGGGGTAAGATCCGGTAAACTCTTGGGCTTTATTGTCAGTGGTAAAGGAATTGAGGTTGACCCAGCTAAAGTAAGAGCTATTCAAGAAATGCCAGTTCCCCGTACGGAGAAGGAGGTCAGAGGTTTCTTGGGACGCTTGAACTACATTGCCCGATTTATCTCCCACTTGACCGCCACTTGCAAACCCATCTTCAAATTACTGAGGAAGAATCAAGAGATGATATGGAATGACGAATGCCAAGAAGCCTTTGACAAAATCAAGAAATATCTCCAGGAACCTCCAATTCTGATACCACCAGTCGAAGGAAGACCTCTAATCATGTATTTGACCGTGTTAGAAAATTCAATGGGGTGCGTATTGGGGCAACATGACGAGTCTGGTCGAAAAGAGCATGCCATATACTACCTGAGCAAAAAGTTTACCGACTGTGAAACAAGATACTCACTGCTCGAGAGAACTTGCTGTGCTTTGGCCTGGGCTGCTCGCCGACTAAGACAGTATATGTTGAATCATACCACTTTGTTGATTTCTAGGATGGATCCCATCAAATACATGTTCGAGAAGCCTGCCCTCTCCGGAAGAATAGCGAGATGGCAGATGATCTTAACAGAGTACGACGTCCAGTATACTACCCAGAAAGCAATCAAAGGAAGCGTGCTAGCTGATCATTTGGCTCATCAAGCGGTGGACGATTACCAATCTATGAATTTTGAGTTCCCAGATGAGGATGTCATGCTTGTTACGGATTACGAAAAACCTAAACCAGATGAGGGATCCGAATGGGGATCCCGATGGACTATGGTCTTTGATGGATCTTCTAATGCATTGGGCCATGGTGTTGGGGTTGTACTCATTTCTCCCGAGGGTTACCATACGCCTTTCACAGCTAGACTATGTTTTCATTGTACCAATAATATGGCTGAGTATGAAGCATGTATTTTTGGACTCAAAGCCGCTATAGATTGGCGAATCAAGTTTTTGAGTGTGTATGGAGATTCGGCCTTGGTAATCAGTCAGATCAAAGGAGAATGGGATACTAAACATCCAAATCTCATCCCTTATCGAGAGCAGGTAATGACATTACTTCCATACTTTGAAGAGATTACATTTGAGCATATTCCACGAGAAGAGAATCAGTTGGCAGACGCATTAGCTACCATGTCATCTATGTTCAGAGTCAGATGGGACGGTGAAGCTCCCAGGATTACCATTGAGCGACTAGATGAACCGGCATACTGTTATGAACTTAACACTGAGGGAGTACGGGAAAAACCTTGGTTCCACGACGTAAAAAGATACTTAGAAGCTCAGGAATACCCTGAAGGGGCATCCATCAATGACAGAAAATTCCTGAGGAAGTTCTCCGCTAAATTCTTTCTGAGTAATGGAGTGTTATACAAACGTAATCATGACTTGACTCTGCTTCGCTGTGTGGATAAAAAGGAAGCAGAAAAGATTATGGAAGACATGCATGACGGTATTTTTGGGACTCATTCTAATGGACATACAATGGCCAAGAAGATTCTGAGGTCAGGGTATTATTGGTCTACCATGGAAGCTGATTGCCACCATCACTCCAGAACCTGTCACAAGTGTCAGATCTATGCGGACAAAGTACATGTGCCTCCTGCTCCATTGAACGTGTTGACAGCTCCTTGGCCCTTTGCAATGTGGGGCATCGATATGATCGGGGAGATTAAACCTACGGCTTCTAATGGACATCGCTTCATTCTCGTCGCTATTGATTACTTCACCAAGTGGGTAGAGGCAGCCTCATTCGCTTCTGTCACCAAGAATGTGGTGGCACGGTTCGTCAAGAATATCCTTATTTGTCGATACGGCATCCCTGAAAGGATTATCACTGACAATGGTACTAATTTGAACAACAAGATGATTACTGAACTCTGCACGCAGTTCAAAATTAAGCACCATAACTCTTCTCCGTACCGGCCAAAGATGAATGGCGCCGTGGAGGCTGCTAATAAGAACATTAAGAAGATCATACAAAAGATGACAGTAACGTACAAAGACTGGCACGAGATGTTACCATTTGCTCTCCATGGTTATCGCACTTCAGTACGCACTTCGACGGGGGCAACTCCTTTCTCTTTAGTCTACGGAACGGAGGCCGTTTTACCGGTGGAAGTTCAGATTCCCTCTCTAAGAATCATGAAAGAGGCGGGCTTAGAGGAAGATGAATGGATTCAGACTCGACTCGATCAGATAAATTTGATTGATGAAAAGAGACTTGCGGCTGTTTGTCATGGGCAGATATATCAGAAACGCATGACCCAGGCGTTTAACAAAAGAGTCAAGAGACAGGTGTATCAAATTGGCGACTTAGTGATCAAGCGTATCATTCTACCACAAGGGGATCCCAGAGGCAAGTGGACTCCCACATACGAAGGGCCATTTGTGGTTAAGAAGGTATTCTCCGGTGGAGCCATGATACTTGCTACAATGGATGGCGAAGACTTCCCGCATCCTGTGAACGCGGACGTAGTTAAAAAATACTACGCATAACAGAGACCCGCTAGGGCGACGTACCTAGGCAAAAGTAAGGGCATCCCGGCGAACCAAAAGGGTTCGGGCAAAAATTAGGGATAAACCTATAAAAATGTACACCCGGCAAGTCGAAAACCTGAAAAGGCGGCTTGGGCAAAAAAAGGGTATCCCGGTGGACTGAAAACCTGAAAAGGCGGTCCAGGCAAAAATTAGGGATTAAAGCGTATGACTATGTCCCGTTCTCTGTCAGCTTCAACCAAGTTCCAAGGGACTGAGCAACCCAATCACCTCTATCCGACAGCAGGAGATGAGATGCTTGAAGACATGATGACAGTAGTGGAATTACAATAAATAGGACTTTCTCTGCATGGCTTTCTCTTTGTTGTCTTGACAATTTCCTCTTACTAGGATTTCTGTCTCCTTGTACACAAATCGCCTGTTTATAGGCCCTCTTTCAAAGTCAATACAATTTTATCCCCAAAAAAGATGCTTTTGTTTTCACTTTTTCTGTTTTGATTGCATAAACGTCCATTGATTTAATTTGAATTGATATATGCATTTGAATATGATCAATGCTTACAAAAATACATGCCTAAAATAGAAATAGCGATTACTACAAGACTTCAGGACCAAGGAGAAGGTCTAACCATGCTTTCCAATGAATCCGTTGCTAATTCGATTCCCCGGCAACGCCAATTATTCCCCAGAAGAGGTCGACACCACCATACCGAAAGGTCATCTCTTCCATCCCCAGCCAGGCTCTGTTGAGTGTTTCCACCATCAGACAGAAATCAAGTATCCCCCAGCCGAGACAGGGTCATCAATACCAATGTCTCCGACCAGCAGACTGAGATTTATCTCCCCAGTAGTGTCCCCTGGAAGAATGTTTCAGACGCCTAATGCATTCATTACATCATTTCACATCACATACCTATATACAATTTTCATTCCGCATCATATACATTACATCATAACATGTACATGCATACAATGCTCTCATTTATTCCAGACGCATAATTCACTCATTACATCATTTCGCATGCATACAACGTTTGCATCTCATGCATCATGACATGGCATGAAGCTAACTTTATTTTTCAGGACAATTATCCTCCTGACACAGTCAAAACAAAAGTCCATTCAGACGGACATCTTTATCAATTACATTCAAGATTCAACTATATCCCTCAGATACTGCCTAGCATATGGTACATTCCGAGGTGTAGTCTAGCGTACGACTACTTTCTTCTTCAGATACATCTTTCAGATCTGCTCCATGTCAACATCCATTCTGACATCCTCCTAACGATGGCATCTATAAGCCCATCCCAAATATTCATTGCAAATACAGCGTACACAAATACTATCAGATATGGCCTACCGTACGGTTCTTTCTGATTCAGCCCAACATATGACTCCTTCCACTCAGATACGATCTAACGGACGATCCATTCTGATCTTCAACTATCCCAACACGGTCTAATGTACGACCCAGTTGGACCTTCACTTCTCAGATACAGTCTAATGTACGACCAAGTTAGACCTTCAAATCTTCAAATACCACTCAAATACAGTCTAATGTACGACCAAGTTAGACCTTCAAGTCAGATTCTGTAAATACAGTCTAATGTACGACCAAGTTAGACCTTCAAGTCAGATTTTGCAAATACAGTCTAATGTACGACCAAGTTAGACCAGATGCTGCTCAAATACAGTCTAATGTACGACCAAGTTAGACCTTCATCCCTTGCTCAGGTGCTACCTTCGGATAGGTACATTCCTGAATGGTAGTCTGGTATACGGCTACTCCCTTGCTCAGGTGCTACCTTCGGACAGGTACATTCCTGAATGGTAGTCTGGTATACGGCTACTCCTTTGCTCAGGTGCTACCTTCGGACAGGTACATTCCTGAATGGTAGTCTGGTATACGGCTACTCCCCCTTGCTCAGGTGCTACCTTCGGACAGGTACATTTCTGAATGGTAGTCTAGTATACGGCTACTCCCTTGCTCAGGTGCTACCTTCGGACAGGTACATTCCTGAATGGTAGTCTGGTACTACTCCCTTACTCAGGTGCTACCTTCGGACAGGTACATTCCTGAATGGTAGTCTGGTATACGGCTACTCCCTTACTCAGGTGCTACCTTCGGGCAGGTACATTCCTGAATGGTAGTCTGGTATACGGCTACTCCCTTGCTCAGGTGCTACCTTCGGACAGGTACATTCCTGAATGGTAGTCTGGTATACGGCTACTCCCTTGCTCAGGTGCTACCTTCGGACAGGTACATTCCTGAATGGTAGTCTGGTATACGGCTACTCCCTTACTCAGATGCTACCTTCGGACAGGTACATTTTTGAATGGTAGTCTAGTATACGGCTACTCCCTCCTCAGATGCTACCTTCGGACAGGTACATTTCTGAATGGTAGTCTAGTGTACGACTACTCCCTTTTAAGCAGATTCAGCTTAACGAACGGCTCATCCTGCGACTCCAATACAGCCTGTCATAAGACCCATTCGGTTCTGCAGCTCAGATGCGATCTAGCGTACGATCCATTCTGATCTTTCATCCCCAGCAAAGTCATCCGTCTAACGAACAGCTCACTCTGGTACTCAGATATGGTCCAGTATATGATCCATTCTGATCCCTTATCCCCAGCAGTATATAGCACACGCTCCCCAGCGAAGGCAACAGTAGGATGGGGGATTCATTATACGGTCTAGCGTATGACCCGGTATGACATCCATGTCTTCAGACATCATCTAATGTACGACACCATCGGAAGCTCGTCATCAAACTTCCTGGATGGCATCTCTAAGCCCATCCCCATCAAGACTAATGGACAGGCGCAAATTTTTGGGGCATTCTAGTGTTCAATAATCTTTCACCTCCAGACCACGAACGGCACATACCATTCTACTCTCTCGGTTCAAGAATATTGAACAGGGGCAGCTGTCATACCCCAAAATTTGCCCATTAATATTTCAAGACATTTTTCAAGGCATTCCGAATCATTTTTATGACACTGATCTCAAAGGAACGAAGGCCCAGCTCACGAATGGCCCAATCCAGAAAATGGCCCAAACTGGCCTGTTCGCTACGCGCTCGCCTAGCGAACGTTACGTTCGCTACACGCTCGCCTAGCGAACGTTCGCTACGCGTTCGCTACCAGCTCGCCTAGCGAAGCTGACAGACAACAAAAAATTTCGGGCTTCATTCTGAGCCCATTAGGTCATGAAAAATGGCATTATAAATACCAGCACTTCAGTAATGAAAAGGAGAACGAAAAAAAAAGGAAAGGAGAACCCTAGCAAGCAAACCCTAGCGCTCACAGACGGAAAACCCTAAAGGAAACCCTGAAGGAAAAGCCGGCGACAGCAAGGTCACTTCCGCTCAATTCGACCCGATCGGCCAACTCAAGGTTACAATTCGATTGCAAACAGGTTTGCATTACTATTATCGCTTTATTTTCTTAATTTGCATGTGATACCGCTTTATGTTCTTAACTTGCATGTGATATTATAATTGAATTCATAAACATATTTGAGGTTTTGCATGTGAATTTAAGTGTGCCTGAATATTGTGAATGCTGAACCATGTAATTATGTGTTGAATGCCATAAGCCATGCCGCAGGTTGAAGTCATATTGTTCTGAAATTCAAAACCCGCAGCCGCTCGCTAGCACATCGCTAAGCGAGCATGTAGCGAGTGTTCGCTAGGCCTTCGCTAGGCGAGGCAGAGGCGAACGGGACAGCCATTGATATTTGTTATGTTCTATGCGTAACCTGATCTATTCTATGTTAATTATGCACTGTTTTGCCTGACATTCATGCTGCTGTATTTTCTTTTGCGGTGTAATCTTCGATTACACCCCGATGTGGTATTCTAAACCGTTTGCTGAATTTTGCAAAGGTTCACATGTCCCAGGAAAAGATTGTCGTTAGGTCTTCCACTTTATTTGTGGGATACCCTTGTGGAGGCTCACCCTAAATTGCTTAATTAATTTTAATGTGTTAATTTTAATGTATTAATTTTAATGTATTAATTTTAATGTATTGATTTTGATGTGGAGATTCACCTTAAATCACCTAATTGACTTTAAAATATGGCCTTTAAATATGTGATCTTGGACCTCTCTTTTGCCTTACGATATTACGGAATAACAGTCATGTCCCGCGAATATGGGGATATCCTTAGCAAAGACCCTTCGGTAAAATCATCATAGTCCCTCGGATGTTGCCTTCGGAAATACGATTTCGTCCCTCGATGACCCTTCGGTATAGCCTACGGTTAAATGATGATAGTCCCTTCGAATGCTAAGGTATCCTCACAACTGTTGCCTTCAATGACCTATCGATGACCCTACGATGACCCTTCTACATCCCCAGGATAAAACTACTTACTTCTCAATAGTAAGGACAGTTTTACCCTCATAAGGATAGGAAATGCCCGGAAAGACCTCGGACAGGTGTAACCTTAATTGCTCATTCATAATAAAAAATACTTTTCACACCTCACACCTTTCAAACATCTTTTTTTAGAAAATCACCACTTAGCATACATCCGTACTAGGATCATTGCCGAGTTATATTTTTCTAAACTACTTTCAAAAAACTATACGAGATAACCACTTTGTATACATTCATGCAAGAATCATTACAAAGTTAAATTCTCGTTTTCAAAACATTTTTCATACATTTCTCAACCACTTTTTTCAAACAAGGAAAACATAAATGATTGAGCAATTAAGAGCCCATGGATAACCATGGATACAAAGGGTGCTAATACCTTTCCTTTGTATAAAGTACCTCCCGAACCTAAGAATTTAAAATTAAGGTCTTTCCTGTTCTTTTCCGCCTTTCCTTATTGGATAAAAGAAAAGTCGGTGGCGACTCTTGCTATCCGCGACATTGCGATAAAAAGCAAAATACCCCAAGTCAGTTCACCGTATGACAGATATCCTGCCGAGTCAGTCTCTTTTGTTTTCTTGTGTCTCTTTCAGCCAGTGTGTGTGTGTGTTTGAGCAGTGTTTTAGCAACCATTTTCCTTCCTATTGTGCGTGGATCCCGTCGAGTACGACGGATGCGTAGGGGTGCTAATACCTTCCCTTCGCATAACCGACTCTCGAACCCATTCTCTTTGGTCGCGAGACCATGTTCTTTCCAGGTTTACTCTGAGCGTTTCCTTTCCCTCTTTTGGGATAAATAACACACGGTGGCGGCTCTGTTGTTCTTGTTTTCCCGCCGGTTTTTCGCGTGATGCGACAACACGAAGTAGACCTATTGATGATTGAAGTCCATGAAGGTTCCTTTGGTACTCATTCCAATGGACATGCAATGGCAAAGAAGATGCTGCGAGCAGGTTACTATTGGTTGACAATGGAATCTGACTGTTGCAAGTTTGTGAAGAAGTGCCACAAGTGTCAAATTTATGCAGATAAGATTCATGTTCCTCCGGCACTGTTGAACGTCATTTCCTCTCCATGGCCCTTCTCTATGTGGGGAATTGATATGATTGGCATGATCGAGCCCAAAGCTTCGAATGGACATCATTTCATTTTGGTGGCTATTGACTACTTCACAAAATGGGTTGAAGCGGCATCGTATGAGAATGTAACCAAGCAAGTAGTTGTAAGGTTTATCAAGAATCAAATTATATGCTGATATGGTGTGCCAAGTAAGACCATTACTGATAATGGATCGAACTTGAATAATAACATGATGGAAGCTCTTTGCAAATACTTCAAGATTGCACAACATAATTCTTCTTCGTACAGACCCAAGATGAATGGGGTTGTTGAAGTTGCAAACAAGAACATCAAGAAGATTATTCAGAAGATGGTTGTAACGTGTAAGGATTGGCATGATATGCTCCCATTTGCTTTGCACGGGTATCGTACATCCGTCCGCACTTCAACAGTGGCAACCCCTTTCTCACTTGTTTATGGCGTGGAAGCTGTGCTCCTAGTAGAGGTGGAGATCCCTTCATTGCGTGTGCTCATGGAAGCCAAGTTGACTGAGGTTGAATGGTGTCAGACTAGGTTTGATCAGTTGAATTTAATTGAAGAGAAGAGGTTGACTGCCATGTGTCATGGTCAGTTATATCAGTAGAGAATGAAGAAAGCTTTTGATACGAAGGTCAGACCTCGGGTTTTCAAAGAAGGTGACCTTGTGCTCAAGAAAATTTTATCTTTCAAACCAGATTCTAGGGGCAAATTGACTC
The DNA here is from genome assembly GCF_024323335.1 of Lathyrus oleraceus. Taxonomy (NCBI): domain Eukaryota; kingdom Viridiplantae; phylum Streptophyta; class Magnoliopsida; order Fabales; family Fabaceae; genus Lathyrus; species Lathyrus oleraceus. Next base: position 190,196,306 of record NC_066580.1, on the reverse strand, counting down.
CTAACTATGAAGGCCCATATGTTGTTAAGAGAGACGTTTCAGGCGGTGCTTTGATCCTTACAACTATGGATGGTGAAGAGTTCACTCGTCCTGTGAATGCAGATGCAATCAAGAAATACTTCGCCTAAAAAAGAAAAGAACAACTCGCTAAGTTGAAAATCCGAAAGGGCGACTTAGGCAAAAATGAGCGTCTCGGTGGGTTGAAAACCCGAAAGGGCGATGTAGTGGTAAATTCATGATCATCAAGCTATTGACAAGCTAGAGATCAAATAACAAGAGTCGCCACCGCGCTTTTATTGTTTCCAAAGGAAAAGGGAAAAAGTATGAACAAAACCCCAAAAGTAAGAAGTTTTCAAATCAAAACTAATAAAATGTCAGAGATTACAGGTAAGGGGGTTGGTTACACAGAGGGAAGGTGTTAGCACCCAAAGTGTCCTAGGTACTCCTAGGGAGCCCTTTTTATGTGCATATGTACTTGGTATAAAGTGATGTTTACAAACAAATAGAATGGGGGATGAGAAAAGAATTCATTGATTATATTTTTGTGTTTGACAAGACCTTCGGTCTTATGCCTACGTACCAACATAAAAATGAGGGATCAAAACCTCGTAGTTCGTAATACAAATTTCAAAGTGGATGCATTACTTTTAACAAGATTTGAAAGGCACAAAGGCCTAAAATGGTTTGAATGAGTTAGTTCTCTTTTGGCTTTTTGAAAGTTTAGGTAAAGTATAATTAAGTTTATTTACAAGTTTGATTTAAGAAAAGAAGTTTGAAAATGCAATGGCATAAGGCCAAAGTTTCTATGTTTTTGCAAAGTGGTCAAAGTTTAGAACAAAAGCAGTTCACACAAAGAAGATTTTGAAAAATGGAGAAAGAGATTTTGAAATTAAAGAAATTGGGAGAAGATGAAGAGACTACCCTATGTACAAAATTTAAAAGTTTAGAGTTAAGAAAGATCTGACCAAATGGGTAGCAATCCAATGGACAAGAATGTCAATAGAAACCCAGAATTCCCTTGGACTTTTAGAATCAAACAACACAATGCACAATTATATTATCTTGAAGAGCAAGACACCAAATAAAGATAGTCACATCCAAGATTATCCATTCCATGATCTTCTCCAAAATAGCCCATGTAACAGATGAATTCCACAAGTCACAGGTTCAAAATAACAGTTTCACAATGATCATGTTACAGATGAACTCAAAAGGATATTGAATGATGTATCAGATGAAGTTTCAAATTGCAAGCACTTGGTTTCTCAATAAGTTGGAATTGGCCAAGTCCTTTAGCATAGGAATGTTGCCTAGATTCTAAGTCCATTTTTCCAAGATCAAACCAACAGTCCACACAAAAGTTTTTAGGTTTTTTTTTGTTTCTATTATGTACATTAATGGTCAAAGACCACACAAACAAACAAAGTATACACAAACAAAATATATCACACAATATGGTCCAAATGGACAAAGTGAAAATTGCATTAACATAAACAAATAGGATGATATGAACAATGGTAAATGAATAAAATCAAAAATTAAATGGCATTAAAGTAAAGGGCTTGAAATTAAAAGTTAGTAGTTAATAGGTTAGAAGTTAGTATTGCTTTGCTTTTGCTTTTTAACTGAAGTCATTCTTTGGAGAACACTCAACCCACTTATCACAAGCATGGATCCTTGAACCAAGACATCTTCCAAATGAAGGAAAAAATGCCAAGTTTCCACACAATACCATGAAAGAGGGGAGACTTACAATCTTACTAACTAGAATGATTATGCCTTTTATGTCACAAATTTAGCGCTATGTTAAGCAATCGTAATTGGACTTATGTAGAAGTCACAACTATTTGAGGCCGGGCAACAAAATTTTGGTGTTAATGCATGTTAGAGACATAGTATAATAGACTATGCTCATGAAACATACCACACACAAAAACCAATGCAAAAGGGGTGGCCTAATCTCATCCATACTCATGTCAATTTTTCAATCAACTAGCCTTAGAATTTTGAGATATCATATGCCAAATGGAATGAATGAATGAAGAAAGGGAATAAGATGAAGTGGGAGGGAAATGGATCAAAATACAAATCGGTCAAAGGAGGACTTTTACCAAATTAATATCATCCATTCATTTTGGGAGATGGAATGTACATTTCATCAATCCCCTAAATTCAATGATATTAATTTGACAAAGTCAAATCAACCTTGACCAAGGCCCAACAACAAGAGTCAAACATAAACAAGTCATCACAATTGGTCAACAAATTTATTTGGCATTTATTCAAATTAAAATACTAAAATAGTGCATTCAAATTAAAATACTAAAAATATTAATAATGATCCAAAAAATAATTTTAATTCAGAATATGAAAGAGGAAAATGTTTGAATTTTTTTGGTGAGAATCCCATATTTTTTGGATCAATATTAAATTTAATATGAATTATTGAAAATAAAGCAATTAAAATGAAAATTAAAATATCAGAAAAAATGTGGACCACTTGATCTCCCTCATTAATTGAGGTGGCAGATCAAGTGGCCACCAACGCGTGTTCAATCATGCACTTAGGTCAGCGCACCACACAATTGGTATTCAAAAGGAACGCTCATGATTAGATCATTTTAAAAGGATCATGTGGTTTAGAACCATCCAGCACACCACCGACGACCAAGGACCGGTTGTCTTCTCCGACGAACCTCGTCGGACTGGTTCAGTCATAACCATCACCAAAATTAAAAACAAGGACATGATTTCAAAGTAAAAATGGCACTGAGTTCGAATTTAGCCTCAATTCACTCTAACTCCAAGTATATTGAGAGATACATGGAGTTGAAATTTGAGGTACATGAACTGAATTGCTTCGATTTGGCCTCTAAGCAACTCAATCTTCTTGCCTATATTGGTAGGACTTCAGACAACCAAAGAATCAATAGAATTGAGCAAGAATTAGAGAGAATCAAAGAGATCAAAATTTCTGAAAAATACCTTCAATGGAGGTCTGGATTCAACTAATCTTGCTCTTGCTCGTGCTTGATCTCACTCCAAATGCTCGTAGAAGAAGGATTAAATGCTCAAAAGGTTGTGGATCCCTAGAGTTTTGAATTTCAAAATAGTGGAAATTCTAACTCAAATTCAAGTGAATTTTTCAGGATTATCCTTTGCAATGTGAGGGTTAGAGATTGGGGATCAAAGCTTGCGCCAATGTCTCTCAAATGCTGAGCATATGAGGCTCTATTTATAGCTGAAACCATTGCTTTTTGCATACTTGAAATCCACTTTCCAAATTTGGTATTGATGATGCATGGGTGCATGGGCGCACATAGGCCCATAAAATAATTGCCCTAGGTCCACAAATGAGTGTGAGATAGTTTGGATTCAACTTGGGTTGCAAGGCAAGTGTACATGAAAATTTGAAGTTTGATCCTTGCCAAGTGATGACACCATGTTCATGCCATACGCAACCTATGCATTCCTTGTCCAAAACGGATGAATTTGAGCTCTTCGGAAAGGTGAGATTGAGAGGAATAACTTTCATGTTCAACACTTTTCCATTTGGAGTTTGTATCATGAAGAAATTTGAGGTGGAAGTTTGGAAATTTTTGACATATCAAATTTTTTCTAAGTGTCAAGTCATATGTCTCAATGTTCCACCTTGCTTAACTTTTCATATGAGCTTCTAATGAGAAACGTGTCTTCATAAAAGTTGTAGCTCTTTCGAATAACTTCAAAATGGTAACCAATTTCATGTCATTTGGATTTGAAATGATAGAGTTATGCATTTTTGAAATTTGGAAAAATCACTTGATCAATGGTATAGGTCAAAAGTGACCTATAATGTAACCTCATATCACATGCTCAAAAAAGTTGAATTAGCTCCCACTCCTAACATAAACGTTGAAGTAGACACATTGAGTTTGATTGTGCAACTTGGAAAACTTTCATCTCATAAAAATTGAGCAAGTTATGGCCTTGGGAAGTTGACTTTCAAACTAGGGTTTAGACAAAATAACCTATAATGTTTCAACATAGAAAATGATTTTCCAAGAAAAAATAGCTCTAGGCCTCAAAATGAAAGTTGTTTGGAATGTAATTTAGAGTAAGTTTGGAATGAGATAGGGTCTAGGGAGACCCAGTTTTGATCAGATGAATTCATCTAGCCAACCACCATCAACCAACTTGCTAACTTCCAATTCTCTTGACTCTCTTGGTTCATGGTATATTATATATGCATAAGATGATGAATTTTTAAGTTTCCCTTGATAAATTTGATCAATTGGTGAGATAGCTTGTTGGAGAAGTTACTCAAGATACCCAGTCAAACTAGGGTTTCCAAGGCAAATCACCCTCAAACTCTTGAAGAAAACTTGATCAATATAACATGTAGAGAACATTGGGACTCATATATGATGCTCATAACCATTCTTGGATAAAATCTTGGTTGTGCTCTTTGTTCATGAGGGTCTCAAACCCTAGATGTGAGCTTGATGAATCAATGGGATCATGCCTTTCCTACAAAAGAGTTAGGCAAATACAAAGACATATTTTGGGTATTTTGGTTAGTGAAATGATAAAATACAAGTATGATACAATCACAAAGTATTTGGTGATCTCTCCCAAAACAAACCCAATGAAAAAGGGGGAAGGAGGATGCCAAGGTATGATCCCATGCTAATGCCTATGGTGAAGTTACATGAGGGGTCTTAGGGTCAAAATTGGGGTCTTACAGGCGATCCATGCAAAAGTTAGAGACATAAAACAGAAAGATTTATCCCGATAAATTAAGTACTCCACCTTGGGACAATTTATGCAAAAATTAGGGATTACAGCAAGTAACTGCAGCCTGCTGCTCTTCAGACTTGAAGACGATTTTGAGCACAACGGTCGGTTTTGATTCATCGTCCACAATAGCAGTCAAGAGCACAGTGGATATCAAGAGTTGATAGAAGGATTAGTGATCATTGTATTCAATGTAACCCTTTTTCCATGTGAATTACCATTTTAAACCTTGTAAAGATCTATGGAGTCTTATCATTTAAAGACTGTCATTCCATTAAATAAAGTTGAGCTTTTATCCAATTGTTTCTACTCTTATTTAATTCAGCCAAATAATTTTAAATTTTACTATGATCATTTTTGAAAATTAATTTTTTTAGTCAAAATCATGTTTTCTTAAACATATAAAAGCATTTAATTTTAAGCGATCAATTTCATTTAAAAAGAGTATCAACAACGGTTCGAAATCAGTAAGCCCTAAATGTGGAGCGTTATTGGTTCTCCCCAAGCAGTAGGCGCAATTTATCTTTTATCCTCAACAACATTGGTCAACACTCGGTGTTTGTTGATTTCTTCAGACGGTTATTTCTTTGTCATCTCCAACTAAATTTATATTTGGTCTCCAGCAGAGTTAGAATATTTCGTGGTTCCGGCAGACTTTGGTTTCCTCACCAGTCACCATCAGATCCGTTCCCCAATCAGAGTTCCCTCCGGGTTTCTGAGCAGTTATTTATGGTTATCCCCTGCGTGGTTGTCTCCCATTTGATATGGTGTTGACCTAAAATTCCCCACGGAGTTGATAACACTTTTCCTCAGCAGATCTCCTCCTTCCCCAACCAGGGTTGAGCCTTCGGGACGTTGATCTCTCTTTCCTCCAATAGTTGTTTCCCTCTTTTATGGATTGGTCGAGAATTGTATCGATGATTCAAATTCACGACATTTTGTATCCTTTGTAATTGTTTTGTCAGCATAATCATCATATATACATCTACATATATGTATACACTCATATAATTTCATTGTTGCATCATTGCGCTTTGAAACTCATTCCTGTAATTCTTATTCTCTGTTATGGTGGTACTTTATCCCCATATAAGTTTGGTGTCTGTCCTCCTTTCTTCTTTCCCCACTGAGTTATTTCCTCATGGATAATGATTGCTTCAGCTTCCTCCCTAGTTGATTATCTGGATGGAACCACTCCCCTTGAGTTATATCCATATTGGGTGAGTCTTTATTGACCGTTTCTTTTTAGATCTTGCATAGATGGACATTTTTGGTCTCCTGAGAGTTTATTACCCAATAACTGGTAGTATTCTCTTTAGTGGGAAGTTTGTTATTTCTTGCCCAGTACCCCGGTAAAAGTAACCTTGTTCCTCCCCAACGGATTTGTTTTCATGTTTCCCTAGGAAGTATATCCTTGATATGTTCATCTTAACCGATGACAGATATTTTCTTCCCTTGCTTTAAGTTTATCCTTGATATGTTCATCCTAACCGATGACGGATATTCTCATCTTTGGTATTCTACCCAGTAAAAAGGTAGTTGTAATCCCTATTTTTATTCCCTAGAGAGTTAATCCTCGATATGTTCATCTTAACCGATGATGGATTTCCTTCTCCTTGCGGTCTTCTGCCCAGTAACCGGTGTAAGGGCAAACTGTCATACAACATACGATCATAGGTTTCGATGATGACAAATGACCACCATGGATGAATCGGCATTGTCGATTCCACCTCTACAAAACAAATGCAACATATCACCTATCATATCCTTTTCTGTGCTCATCTAAACTGTTATATTTCATACAACATATGTGGATAAAATGTGGTCATGACAAAATGCATGAAAACCACAAAAATCTGAATTTTTGCATATTTACAGGGTTTGAGTTGACCGTAGGGTCGACGCACAACATAGTGTATTTCCCACGGGTCAGCGCATAACACAATACATTTCTCACGGGTCAGCGCACAAAAAGCTTGCGTCGACTGCAGGGGTCAGCGCATGAACCACGGGTCAGCGCACGCCGACCTATGGTCGACGCATACTGATGTATGTTTCAGTCTGTCCAAAACTGCAGGCCATGCATCGACGCATAGCCCTGCTATGGTCGACTGTTCGTGCGCAAATTCAGTTTTTAAGTATTTCCCACTCTGTTTGAAAAGCTGTTAAGTGGGTTGGTTGGTTGGTTATTATAAATAGAAGTTTAGTTACTTGTATCAACTAACATTTTGACAATTTGATTCAAGTGTTCAAAGAACAAGAAAAAGTGAAATAGGTGTCCAAGATTCATCATCTTCATCTTCAACATCTCACAACACATCAATTACACACAACCATTTTTGAAGTGCTTTGTGATTGGTTAAAGGTGATAAGGTTCGAAGCCGAGATTGGGGAATCCGGTTCGGGTTGAAGCTTGCGACAGGTTTTTTTCTTGAATAAAACCTTTAGGGTTTTGTCCTCCAAGACTGGTTTGTTTTGGGGGGTTTTTGGACGAATTCTTCATCAATTTTTAGCTGAGCGAAGGTGATTGAGAAATGGAAGTCTTTGTCAATCTAGTAGCGGATTCAGTGAAATTGAAGGGAAGATTTCGGGTTCGATTTGTTGTAGTTGAGATCAGCCGGGTCGAGGGTTTGAAGAACTGAGGGTTATTCAACAAAGGGGCTGGAATCGGAGGTCTATCAACAACAATCGAAGGACTTGATTCACCTTGAATCAAGGAACAAGGAGTGGAAGCAACATTCAACGTCTTGAGAGTTCTGTTGTATATTTGCTTTGCAATCCTTGTATAAACGGTTAAATTCAACAGGTGATATCTATTAAATCATCTCAATTCTAGTTTTAGAATTGAGGGCAGACGTACCCCGAAGCGAGGACGACGGGGGAACTGCCTCATCAAATCTTTGCCTTCTCTATTTTTCAGCATATTTGTTTTTAGCTTAAAAATTAAGTGATTTTTGTATAAGCACTTTTACCAAACCTTGATATTAATTGAGTAAGAAGTCAAAACTTTGTTTTTTGAATTCAAAGTACAATAAAATATTGTACTAGACTAATTGAAATCTCTTACTCAACATAAATATCACTTGGAGTGTTTTTGCACACCAAGTGTTTGATAATTTGCCTAAACCAAAATTATCTTAGTTGTGTATCTAGTTTGGTTTGCTCTTTGAATCATTGGAACTAGGAATCTTAGCTAGTGAAACAAATCCTTGATAGTGTGACTAGTGTAGTGATTCGTATTCTACATTATCACTAATCCATAGGCTTGACGCATATCCGGTTTTCCAATAACAGTTGGTTTTAGACTATATTTTCCTCAGCCGCTTCCGCACTTAAAACCAATTTTCAAAACCAATTTTTAATTGGTAGCACCGACTCAAATTTTAATTGGGATCTATTCAACCCCCCCCCCCCCTTCTAGATCCGTGCCATAGTCTAACAACCGGTAGTTATAAATCCTGTTTTTTCTCCCCTCGGAGTCTATCCTTGATATGTTCATCCTAACCGATGACGGATATTCTCTTTGATGGTAATTTATCCAGCATTCGATAAACGTAATTCCTTTTTTTGTTGATCAGGTGGTTTATCCTTGATATGTTCATCCTAAATGATGACGGGTATCTTCCTTAACATCCCCAGGAAAGTCAATCCTTGATATGTTCATCCTAACCGATGACGAATTCTCTTTCCTTTGAGTCTATCCTTGATATGTTCACTCTAACCAGTGGCGGATAATCTCTCCTTGTGGTCTTCTGCCCAGTAGCCGATAGTTGTAAATCCTATTTTCAGTTTTCCCTAGAAAGGCTATTCTTACCCAGTGACCAGTAATGAATACACCTCCTGGTGACCCTTAGTGAGTCATCATTGATATGTTCACTCTAACCGGTAACAGATGTCTTCCCTGTCAAATTTTATTATCTCCTTACCCAGTAACCGGTAGTGGATGATAGATTTCTGCTCCTCCTATGTTGAAATTTGAGTTTGAATCCGAGTTGCTTTGAGGTCAAATCGAAGCAACTCAGTTCACACACCTCAAAATTCAACTCCACATATCTCTATATATATTTGGAGTTAGGTTAAATTGAGGTGATATTCGTGATCTACGCCATTTTTTTCTTTAAGATCATGTCCTCTTTTTTCATTCATGTTATGGCGATGAAAGAACCAGTCCGACCAGGGTCATTGGAGAAGATGACCGACACTTGGCTCCGGCGATGCGCTGGATGTGTTATGAGCCATTGGATTGATTCAAAATGTTTTAATCAGGGACGTTACTTCTGATTACCCAACGTGTGGAGCGCTGACTACCGTGTACCATGGAACTTGCGTTTCTCACCACTTGATCAGCCACCTCAATTAATAAGGGAGATCAAGTGGTCCACGTTTATTTGATTATCTGAATTTTCATTTTATTTCTCTTATTTTTATTAATTCATATTAAATTTAATATTGATCCAAAAATATGAGAGTTTCACCAAATTTTTAAAAATAAAATCCTCTTTCATTTTCTGAATTAAAATCATTTTTTGGATCATTATTAATATTTTTCATGATTTAATTGATTTTGTGAATATTTTTAATTGTTTAAAAATACTTTTAGGTTTCCAAAAATTCTGAAAATTTTTCTCCAAGGTCCTTTGACCTTGTTTGACCTATGATAAATCTCATGGTCATTTTTTTGGTGTTTTGATGAGGTTTTAGGAAGTTGACAAACCATATTTAACTTAATGCATTATTTTTATTATTTTTAATTGATTAAATGCCAAATTAATTGTGTAGAGCCATTTTAATTGACTTTGTGAGTTTGACTTGTGTTGTTGCGCCTTGGTCAAGGTTGATTTGACTTTGTTAGGTTAAGATCATTGGATTTAGGGGATTGATGGAATCTACATTCCATCTCCCAAAATGAATGAATGATATTAACTTGGTAAAAGTCCTCCTTTGTCCAATTTGTGTTTGATCCATTCCTCCCTCCCTCTTCGTCTCATTCCCATTCTTTATGCATTCATGTAATTGACCTATAATGTCTCTATATCCTAAGGCTAGTTGATTGCAAAATCAACATAAGTATAGATGAGATTAGGTCCGCCACTTTGCATATTCTTTTTGTGTGTGGTATGTTTCATGAGCATAGTTCATCATACTATGTCTCTAACATGCATTAACACCAAAATTCTATTGCCCGACCTCAAATAGTTGTGACTTCTACATAAGTCCAATTATGATTGCTTAACATAGCACTAAATTTTGACACAAAAGGCATAGCATTCTAGTTAGTGAGATTGTAAGTCTCCCCTCTTTCATGGTATTGTGTGGAAACTTGGCCTTTTTTCCTTCCTTTGGAAGATGTCTTGGTTCAAGAATCCATGCTTGTGATAAGCGGGTTGAGTGTTCTCCAAAGAATGACTTAAAGTAAAAGCAAAGCAAAAGCAATACTAACTTCTAACTCATTAACAACTAACATTTAATTTCAAGTCATTTACTTTTAATACACTTTAATTCTTGAAGCTTTATTCATTTGCCATTATTCATACCATTCAAGTTGTTTATGTTAATGTCATTTTCACTTTGTCCACTTGGACCATATTTTGTGACATATTGTGATTATGTATGTTGTGTTTGTTTGTGTGGTCTTTGACCATTTATGTACATAATAAGAACAAAAACCCTAAAAAATATTTTGTGTGGACTGCTGGTTTGATATGAGACAATAGGACTTAGAATTTAGGCAACACTCCCTTTGCAAAGGACTTGGCCAATGCCAACTTTCATGAAACCAAATGCTTGTGGATTGAAATTTCATCTGATACATCATTGAAGGTCCAATTAAGTTCATCTGCAAAATAATCATTATGGAGTTGTTATTTTGAACGTGAGACTTATTCGATCTATAGCGGTAAATTCATTATCATCAAGCTATGGATAAGTTATACATCAAATAACAAGAGTCGACACCACGCTCTTATTGTTTCCAAGGGAAAAGGGGAAAAGTACGAACAAAACCCAAAAGTAAGAAGTTTTCAAACCAAAACTAATAAAATGCCATAGATTACAGGTAAGGGGGTTGGTTACACAGAGGGAAGGTGTTAGCATCCAAAGTGTCCTAGGTACTCCTAGGAAGCCCTTTTTTGTGTGCATATGTATTTTGTACAAAATGATGTTTACAAACAAATAGAGTGAGGGGATGAGAAAAGAATTCATTAGTTATATTTTTGTGTTTGACAAGACCTTCGGACTTATGCCTACGTACCAACATAAAAATGAGGGATCAAAACCCCGTAGTTCGTGATACAAATTTCAAAGTGGGTGCATTGCTTTTAACAAAATTAAGTTTGAAAGGCACAAAGGCCTGAAAATGGTTTGAATGAGTTAGTTCTTTTTTGACTTTTGAAAGTTTAAGTCAAGTATAGTTAAGTCTATTTATAAGTTTGATTAAGAAAAGAAGTTTGAAAATGCAATGGCATAAGGCCAAAGTTTCTATTTTGCAAAGTGGTCAAAATTTAGAAAATAACAAGTTCAAACAAAGAAGTTTTTTTTTTAAAGGAGGAAGAGATTTTGAAATTTAAGATATGGGGAGGAGATGAAGAGACTAATCCTATGCATAAAATTAAAAGTTAAGAGTTGAAAAGATCTGACCGATGGGTAGCAATCCAATAGGCAAGAATGCCATATAGAAACCCCAAATTCCCTTGGATATTAGAATCAAGCAACAAATAATGCATACAATATTAACTTGAAGAGCAAGGCATTAAAATAAAGATAGCCACATCCAAGCTTAGCCACTAATCTTCTTTAAATTAAGCTCATGTAACAGATGAATTCCACAAGTCACAGGTTCAAAATAACAGCTTCGCAATGATTATGTTGTAGATGAACTCAAAGGGATCTTGAATGATGTATCAGATGAAGTTTCAAATTGCAAGCACTTGATTTCACAAAAGTTGGCATTGGCCAAGTCCTTTAGCATAGGGAGGTTGCCTAAATTCTAAGTCCAATTTGTCCAAGATCAAGTCAATAGTCCACACAAAAGTTTTTTAGGGTTTTTGTTCTTATTATGTACATTAATGGTCCAAGACCATACAAACACACAAAATATACACAAGCAAGATATATCACACAATATGGTCCAAATGGACAAAGAGAAAATGATATTAACATAAACAATTAGAATGGTATGAATAATGACAAATGAATAGAACATAAAAATTAAAGTGCATTAAAATAAAAGACTTGAAATTAAATGTTAGTTGTTAATGAGTTAGAAGTTAGTATTGTTTTTCTTTTGCTTTTCATTTTAAGTCATTCTTTAGAGAACACTCAACCAACTCATCACAAACATGGATCCTTAAGCCAAGACATCTTCCAAAGGAAGGAAAAAAGGCCTAGTTTCCACACAATACCATGAAATAGGGGAGACTTACAATCTCACTAACTAGAATGCTATGCTTTTTTGTGTCAAAAAATCAGCGCTATGTTAAGCAATCGTAATTAGACTTATGTAGAAGTCAAAACTATTTGAGGTCGGACAATAGAATTCCGGTGTTAATGCATATTAGAGACATAGTATAATGGACTATGCTCATGAAACATACCACACACAAAAAGAATATGCAAAAGAGGTGGCTTAATCTCACCCATACTTATGTTGATTTTGCAATCAACTAGCCTTAGGACTTGGAGATATCATAGGCCAAATGAGATGAATGCATACAGAAGGGGAATGAGATGAAAAGGGAAGGGAATGGAATGTGCATTCCATCAATCCTCTAAATCCAATGATATTAACTTAACAAAGTCAAATCAACCTTGACCAAGGCCCGATAACATAAGTCAAACTTACACAAATCTCACAATAGGTCAACACAATTATTTGGCATTTATTCAAATTAAAAATACTAAAATAAGGCATTTAAATTAAATATGGTTTGTCAAATTCCTAAAACCTCATACAAACACCAAAGAAATGGCCATGAGATTTATCATAGGTCAAACTAGGTCAAACAAGGTCAAAGGACCTTGGAGAAAAAAATTCAGAATTTTTAAAGACTTAAAAGTATTTTTAAACATTTAAGAATATTCATAAAATCATTAATTAAATCATGAAAAATATTAATAATGATCCAAAAACTAATTTTAATTCAAAATATGAAAGAGGAAATTATTTGAAATTTTTTGGTGAAACTCTCATATTTTTTGGATCAATATTAAAATTAATATGAATTAATGAAAATCAAAGGAATAAAAATTAAAATCAAAAAATCAAAAAAATGTGAGCCACTTGATCTCCCTCATTTATTGAGGTGGCAGATCAAGTGGACACAAACGCGCGTTCCATGATGGAACCTAGTCAGCGCGCCACATGTAACACCCCGATAAAAAATAAGATAATTATTTAATTTTAGTTAATATTATATTTATTAATTTAATTAAATAATTGGAATTATTGGATTATTATTATTATTATTATTATTATTGGAATAATAATTATTGGAAAATATATAAGTTGGAAATAAGAAAAAGAGTCCATTTTTTTGGTAAAGAAAGGGTTTTACGTGAAAAGCAGAGAAGCGGCTGAAAAGAGGAAAAGGGCAAAGAGACAGAGCAAGAGGAAGAAGGTTGGAGAAGAGAAAAGCTTGAAGCTTAAAGATTCGCCGGATTAACTCAGGTAAGGGGGGTTTATCGTCGATTAATGGGTATTATGGGATAATATGTAATAGGTAGTGATAGACTATTGATTTGTCCCTGATTAGAACGATGCATGATGAAAATTGTGAAATATTGGATGAACGAAAATTGGATTATAATGGAAGGGAAGGGAATTCGTAGGAATTAGATGTAAAAATGTTAGAAATTGCGAAATCGAATAGGGTATGATTCGTGTTAGGTGATATGAACGATTATTGTGAAAAATTGGACTGTGGAAGGTTGGGATTGGGAGATCTCGTAGCAGAGAACACCATTGCAGATCTGGAAATCTGGTTTTTGGTCATACGCGTATGGCGCTAGGCAATACGCGTATGAGGTGGTCTGGTACGCGTATGGCACTAGGCAATACGCGTACGGATGAGGAAAATGATGTTTTGAACGTGGTTTGGTCTTTGTTGGTACGCGTATGGGGAGGTGGTACGCGTAGCATACGCGTATGAGATAGGCAATACGCGTATGGGTTTGGCCAGGAATTGGGCCATACGCGTATGGGACTAGGCAGTACGCGTATGGGCAGGATTGTGATTTTTCTGTGCTGTTGTTGTGCAGTTTTTGGTGGTTCAGCTGAGTAATATAATTTAGCTGATGTATGATAGAGTAGGGATCATTTCCCGTTGTTTGAGTAGTGTAGGTATTAGTAGAGTGTGCTAATGCTGTGATTGATTATGTGGTATGACATGATATGATTATGTGGTGAATATGTTGATGATGTATGATGATATGCATAATGTTGTGAATGTATCTATCATGTATGAAATTATGAATGGACTGTTTATGGCTTAGAGTGTGAGCATATGTCCATTGTGGATGATTGTTGATGTTGCATGACTAAGTGATTTAGCTTGCATATTGTGGCCTTTATGGTGGTAGCTAATTCCCATGGTGAGGAATTAGTGAGTTAGTATTGTGGATTGTTGTTGATGTTTGCATGCTAGGTGATTAGCGTGCATATCATAGCCCTTGGGGTGGTAGCTAATTCCCATGGTGAGGAATTAGTGAGTGAGTCACTAGGTCTCAAATGAGTGGGACTAGTGGGCTTGGTAGCCGTATCTGGATTTGATCGGTGAGGTTGAACTATATGTTCACGAATAGTCGGTACCGCATGCATGGAGTCTCATTGCATAATGTATGTATGGCGTATAATATGAATGGATGTATTCCAATATTATACGTGTGTTTGTGTTGGTATTGAGTATGAGTATGAGTTGTATTGATATTGAGTATGATGTTTGAGTTGATGTGCCGTTACTGAATGTGTGATATGATTAGGGTGATTAATGTGTTGAATTACTTAACATGACATGATATTTTATAATGCTTATTATATCGATTGAGGAACTCACCCTTACAACTATTTTTCAGGTAACGAGCCGTGATTGAGTAGAAGCTAGTGCTTGGAGTCTAGTGTAGTCTCCTTAGTGGGTCATGCTCTGATAGATGTAACATCGGGACGGGATGTTTTACCTTGTTGAATAATTTTACATGTAATGTGTTACATGTTTTGCATGATTGATTTGATTTCTATCCGCTGCGTATTGTGCAAATACTTTATGTTTCGATTTAATAAAAGAGCATGACAGTTATTTGGTGAATGGTGTGAAATGATTGTGTGACACCCTTAACTGCATAATTACTCTGATTGATATATGTTGTTATTTTAATTAAATATTTGGGGTATTTTAGAAGGGTGTTACATTAGTGGTATCAGAGCATAGTCGGTCGAGTCGAGTCGTAATTATTTTGTTCCCCTATACGGGATAGGTGTTGTGTAACCCTATCAGTACTTATTGTTTAGCTTGTTGAGTTTTCAGAATAGAGATGGCTGGAAGAGGTAGAGACGATGCTGCGATTGCTGAGGCTCTGGGTATGCTAGCTGGAGTACTTGGAGGGAATCCGAATGTTGTGGGAATGGGAGCTGCTCGTCAACTGAGTGAGTTCCAGAAGAACAATCCTCCAATGTTCAAGGGAGCATACGATCCAGATGGTGCTCAGAAGTGGTTGAAGGAGATTGAGAGGATCTTCCGAGTGACTGAGTGTGCCGATAACCAGAAGGTCAGGTTCGGTACGCATATGCTGTCAGAGGAAGCAGATGATTGGTGGGTTGCTAACCGCACTGAGTTGGAATCTGCTGGGAATGCTGAGATCACTTGGGCTGTGTTCAGAGAGAGATTCCTGAGGAAGTACTTTCCAGAGGATGTCAGAGGAAAGAAAGAGATAGAGTTCTTAGAATTGAAGCAGGGCAATCGGTCTGTTACTGAGTATGCTGCTAAGTTCACAGAGCTGTCGAAGTATTACACTCCCTATGATGAGGCTACTGGGGAATTTTCAAAGTGTGTGAAGTTTGAGAACGGGTTACGTCCCGAGATCAAGCAGGCTATTGGGTATCAGCGGATTAGGGTGTTTTCTGACTTGGTGGACTGTTGCAGGATTTTTGAACAGGATACCAAGGCTAGAGCAGAGAGCTATCAGCAGAGGGTTGATAGGAAAGGCAAGAATCAGAATGATCGTGGGAAACCGTATGCAGCTGGCAAAGGTTTCCAGAGACAGAGTGGGATGAAGAGACCTAGTGGGGGAGACTCTAGTGCCCCTGCTAAGTGTTTCAGATGTGGTCAGGCTGGACATCGTATCCATGAGTGTACCAGTAATGAGAAGAAGTGTTTCAAGTATGGAAAAGGTGGTCATTTGGCTGTAGATTGCCGGTTGAAGACGGTGACTTGTTTCAACTGTGGAGAGGTGGGTCATATCAGTCCACAGTGTCCTAAGCCGAAGAAGGAGAATCAGTCGGGAGGCAAGGTCTTTGCTTTATCGGGTTCTGAGACTTTTGCAGATGATCGTTTGATCCGAGGTACGTGTTATATTAATGGCTTTCCTCTTGTAGCTATTATTGACACAGGTGCGACTCATTCCTTTATATCTTTGGATTGTGCTGTGAAACTTAAATTAGAGATATCTGAGATGCATGGAAGTATGGTGATTGATACTCCTGCGAAGGGTTCAGTGACTACTACTTCAGTTTGTTTAGACTGTCCTTTGAGTATTTTTGGTAGAGACTTTGGGATGGACCTAGTGTGTCTTCCACTAGTGCAGATTGATGTTATCCTGGGTATGAACTATTTGTGTTTAACCGAGTCTATATCAATTGTTTTGATAAGACTGTGATTTTTCCTGAGATTGAGGAAGGAAAGAGTTTGTTTCTATCAGCAAGGCAGGTGAATGAGGAAGTAGCAGATGGGGCAGAGTTGTTTATGCTGTTAGCGACTTTGGAGGCTAAAGATAAACTGGTGATTTGCGATCTAGCCGTGGTGTGTGATTTTCCTGATGTGTTTCCTGAAGAAGTGAATGAATTGCCGCCAGAGCGTGAAGTTGAGTTCTCGATTGATTTAGTACCTGGTACTAGGCCGATATCGATGGCTCCGTACCGTATGTCTGCTATTGAGTTAACTGAATTGAAGAGTCATCTGGAAGATCTGTTGGATAAGAAATTTATTCGTCCGAGTGTGTCGCCGTGGGGTGCACCAGTGTTATTGGTTAAGAAGAAAGAAGGTACTATGAGGTTGTGTGTGGACTACAGGCAACTGAATAAAGTGACGATCAAGAATCGGTATCCTTTGCCGAGGATTGATGATTTGATGGATCAGTTGGTTGGTGCGAGTGTGTTTAGCAAAATAGATTTGAGATCTGGGTATCATCAGATACGTGTGAAAACTGAGGATATTCAGAAGACTGCTTTCAGAATAAGGTATGGACATTATGAGTATTCTGTAATGCCTTTTGGGGCGACTAATGCGCCTGGGGTATTTATGGAGTATATGAATAGGATTTTCCATCCGTATCTAGACCAGTTTGTTGTGGTGTTTATTGACGATATTTTGGTGTATTCGAAATCTGAAGAAGAGCATGCTGAGCATTTGAGAGTGGTTTTAGGAGTACTACGAGAAAATAAGTTATTTGCTAAGCTGTCTAAGTGTGAATTTTGGTTAGAAGAGGTTAGTTTTCTTGGTCATGTGATTTCAAGAGGTGGTGTTGCTGTTGATCCTTCTAAGATAGAAGCGGTATCTAAGTGGGAAGCTCCGAAGTCAGTTTCTGAGATAAGGAGTTTTCTTGGTTTGGCTGGTTATTATAGGAAGTTCATCGAGGGATTTTCTAAGTTGGCGTTACCGTTGACGATGTTGACTAGAAAGGGGCAAGCGTTTGTTTGGGACTCAAAATGTGAAGAAGGTTTCCAAGAGTTAAAGAGAAGGTTAACTACTGCTCCTATTCTGATATTACCAAGTCCGTCAGAATTATTTGAGGTTTACTGTGATGCTTCATTGTTGGGTTTGGGTGGTGTGTTGATGCAGAACAAGCAGGTTATAGCTTATGCTTCGAGACAATTGAGGGTTCATGAGAGGAACTATCCGACACACGATTTAGAGTTGGCAGCTGTGGTATTTGTTCTGAAGTTATGGAGGCATTACTTGTACGGGTCAAGATTTGAGGTTTTCAGTGACCATAAAAGTTTAAAGTATTTGTTTGATCAGAAAGAGCTGAATATGAGACAGAGGAGATGGTTAGAGTTTCTGAAGGATTATGACTTTGGTTTGAATTACCATCTGGGTAAAGCAAACGTAGTGGCTGATGCATTGAGTCGGAAATCATTGCATATGTCTATGTTAATGGTTAAGGAATTGGATTTAATTGAGCAGTTTAGAGACTTGAGTTTGGTGTGTGAGAGTACTCACAATAGTGTTAAATTGGGAATGTTGAAGTTAACGAGTGGTATTCTGGATGAGATTAGAGAGGGTCAGAAATCCGATGTGCTTTTGGTTGATAAGTTGACTTTAGTGAATCAAGATCAAGGTGGTGAATTCAGAGTTGATGAGAATGGTGTTTTGAAATTTGGTAATCGGGTGTGTATTCCGAATGTTACCGGACTTAAGAAGAGTATTCTTGAGGAAGGACATCGTAGTGGCCTGAGTATTCATCCTGGAGCTACGAAGATGTATCATGATTTGAAAAAGTTATTTTGGTGGCCGGGAATGAAAAGAGAAATTGCGAGTTTTGTTTATTCTTGTTTGACTTGTCAGAAGTCGAAGATTGAGCATCAGAAGCCGTCTGGGCTAATGCAACCGTTGGCTATTCCAGAGTGGAAGTGGGATAGTATCAGTATGGATTTTGTTTCTGGGTTACCGAGGACAATTAAGAATTTTGAAGCTATTTGGGTGATTGTCGACAGACTGACAAAATCGGCTCATTTCATTCCGATCAGAATGGATTATCCGTTAGAGAGATTAGCTGAGTTGTATATTGAGAAGATTGTAAGTTTGCATGGTATTCCGTCGAGTATTGTTTCGGACAGAGATCCTAGATTTACATCGAAGTTCTGGGAAGGTTTGCAGAGGGCTTTGGGAACTAAACTGAGATTGAGCTCTGCATATCATCCGCAGACTGATGGTCAGACTGAGAGGACGATTCAGTCACTAGAGGATCTTTTGAGAGCTTGTGTTTTGGAAAAGGGAGGTGCTTGGGATTGTTATTTACCTTTGATTGAGTTTACCTACAACAATAGTTTTCATTCGAGCATTGGTATGGCACCGTTTGAAGCTTTGTATGGTAGGAGATGTCGGACACCTTTATGTTGGTATGAGTCCGGTGAGAGTGTTGTGATTGGACCGGAGATCGTTCAACAAACTACGGAAAAGATTAAGATGATTCAGGAGAAGATGAGGATTGCGCAGAGTCGTCAGAAGAGTTATCACGACAAGAGGAGGAAGTCACTTGAGTTTCAAGAGGGAGACCATGTGTTTCTTCGTGTTACTCCGATAACTGGGGTTGGTCGAGCTTTGAAGTCGAAGAAGTTGACACCTCGATTTATTGGTCCTTATCAGATTTTGGAGAGGATAGGAGAGGTAGCCTATCGTATCGCTTTACCGCCGTCACTTGCGAATTTGCATGAGGTTTTTCATGTGTCTCAGTTGAGGAGGTACATTCATGATCCGTCGCATGTGGTCCAAGTAGATGATGTCCAGGTGAGAGATAACCTGACTGTTGAAACATCACCTATGAGGATTGAGGATCGAGAGTTGAAGCAGTTGCGGGGTAAAGAGATTGCCTTGGTGAAGGTAGCTTGGGGAGGACCAGCAGGTGGCAATGTGACTTGGGAACTTGAGAGTCAGATGAAGGAGTCTTATCCAGAGTTATTTCGCTTGAGGTATGTTTTCGAGGACGAAAACTCTTTTAGTGGGGGAGAGTTGTAACACCCCGATAAAAAATAAGATAATTATTTAATTTAAGTTAATATTATATTTATTAATTTAATTAAATAATTGGAATTATTGGATTATTATTATTATTATTATTATTGGAATAATAATTATTGGAAAATATATAAGTTGGAAATAAGAAAAAGAGTCCATTTTTTTGGTAAAGAAAGGGTTTTACGTGAAAAGCAGAGAAGCGGCTGAAAAGAGGAAAAGGGCAAAGAGACAGAGCAAGAGGAAGAAGGTTGGAGAAGAGAAAAGCTTGAAGCTTAAAGATTCGCCGGATTAACTCAGGTAAGGGGGGTTTATCGTCGATTAATGGGTATTATGGGATAATATGTAATGGGTAGTGATAGACTATTGATTTGTCCCTGATTAGAACGATGCATGATGAAAATTGTGAAATATTGGATGAACGAAAATTGGATTATAATGGAAGGGAAGGGAATTCGTAGGAATTAGATGTAAAAATGTTAGAAATTGCGAAATCGAATAGGGTATGATTCGTGTTAGGTGATATGAACGATTATTGTGAAAATTGGACTGTGGAAGGTTGGGATTGGGAGATCTCGTAGCAGAGAACACCATTGCAGATCTGGAAATCTGGTTTTTGGTCATACGCGTATGGCGCTAGGCAATACGCGTATGAGGTGGTCTGGTACGCGTATGGCACTAGGCAATACGCGTACGGATGAGGAAAATGATGTTTTGAACGTGGTTTGGTCTTTGTTGGTACGCGTATGGGGAGGTGGTACGCGTAGCATACGCGTATGAGATAGGCAATACGCGTATGGGTTTGGCCAGGAATTGGGCCATACGCGTATGGGACTAGGCAGTACGCGTATGGGCAGGATTGTGATTTTTCTGTGCTGTTGTTGTGCAGTTTTTGGTGGTTCAGCTGAGTAATATAATTTAGCTGATGTATGATAGAGTAGGGATCATTTCCCGTTGTTTGAGTAGTGTAGGTATTAGTAGAGTGTGCTAATGCTGTGATTGATTATGTGGTATGACATGATATGATTATGTGGTGAATATGTTGATGATGTATGATGATATGCATAATGTTGTGAATGTATCTATCATGTATGAAATTATGAATGGACTGTTTATGGCTTAGAGTGTGAGCATATGTCCATTGTGGATGATTGTTGATGTTGCATGACTAAGTGATTTAGCTTGCATATTGTGGCCTTTATGGTGGTAGCTAATTCCCATGGTGAGGAATTAGTGAGTTAGTATTGTGGATTGTTGTTGATGTTTGCATGCTAGGTGATTAGCGTGCATATCATAGCCCTTGGGGTGGTAGCTAATTCCCATGGTGAGGAATTAGTGAGTGAGTCACTAGGTCTCAAATGAGTGGGACTAGTGGGCTTGGTAGCCGTATCTGGATTTGATCGGTGAGGTTGAACTATATGTTCACGAACAGTCGGTACCGCATGCATGGAGTCTCATTGCATAATGTATGTATGGCGTATAATATGAATGGATGTATTCCAATATTATACGTGTGTTTGTGTTGGTATTGAGTATGAGTATGAGTTGTATTGATATTGAGTATGATGTTTGAGTTGATGTGCCGTTACTGAATGTGTGATATGATTAGGGTGATTAATGTGTTGAATTACTTAACATGACATGATATTTTATAATGCTTATTATATCGATTGAGGAACTCACCCTTACAACTATTTTTCAGGTAACGAGCCGTGATTGAGTAGAAGCTAGTGCTTGGAGTCTAGTGTAGTCTCCTTAGTGGGTCATGCTCTGATAGATGTAACATCGGGACGGGATGTTTTACCTTGTTGAATAATTTTACATGTAATGTGTTACATGTTTTGCATGATTGATTTGATTTCTATCCGCTGCGTATTGTGCAAATACTTTATGTTTCGATTTAATAAAAGAGCATGACAGTTATTTGGTGAATGGTGTGAAATGATTGTGTGACACCCTTAACTGCATAATTACTCTGATTGATATATGTTGTTATTTTAATTAAATATTTGGGGTATTTTAGAAGGGTGTTACACCACATGCGTGGTAATCAAAACCAACACCTAAGATTAAAACAAATTGAATGGATCCTGTGGATGGGAGACGTGCCAACGTACCACCGGAGCCAGAGCTCCGGTCTTCTTTTCCAATGGACCTCACCGAACTGGTCCACCCTCAACCGTCACCAAAATAAAAATGGAGGACATGATCTGAAAGAAAAAATGGTGTATAGCACGAATCTGACCTCAATTTTAACTAACTCCACATATATAGAAAGATATGAGAAGTTGAATTTTGAGGTGTGTCAACTGAGTTGCTTCGATTTGACCTCTAAGCAACTCAATCTTCTTGCCTACATTGGTAGGACTTCAGACAACCAAAGATCCAGGAGAATTGATGAGAATTGAGTGAGAATCTAAGAGTTGAAGTTTTCTGAAAATTACCTTCAATGTTGTGTAGAAATTGAGGTTGCTTGCTTCAAACACGATCTGATCACACTTGAGAAGCTTGTAGGGAGTGGTTAGCAATGGTGCAAGGCTTTGGATTCTGGAGTTCTTGAATCTCCAAACAGTTGAGATTCAAACTCAATTTTCAGATTGAAAATTATCAGGTTTTCCTTTAGAATGAGAGGGTTTCAATTCGGGGGCAAAGCTGGCGCACCAGGTATGTTTGAATTGAGCTCCAAGGGCCTATATTTATAGCATTAGGGATTGATAATTGCACACTTGCAAATTTGCTAAAGTTGGCAATGTGATGCACAAGCTTGCATGGGTGTGTACATGCCCATGAAGCAATCCATTTTGATCTAATTGCAACTGTACTGAAGTTCAAATGATGCTTGATTGGCAAGGCAATGTGAAATGGAGTTTTGGACATTTGATTTCCTCTAATGGTCCAGCTCTGTTAAAGCCATGTGCAACCCTAGACAACTCCATCTAAAATGTATGAACTTGGGTTCTTTGGAAAGCTTGGATCAAGGGGAACAAGTTTGATGTTGAACACTTTTCCATTTGGAGCTTGGATCATGGTGAATTTGGAGATGGAAGTTTGAAAATTTCAACATGTTGAAAATTTTTCTAAGTGTCAAGCCATATATCTCAATATTCCACCTTGCTTAACTTTTTATGTGAGCTTCAAATGAGAAAAGTGTCTTCACCAAAGTTGTATCTATTTCAAAGACTTTCAAAATGGTCACCAATTTCATGTAATTTGGATTTAGAATGATAGAGTTATGCATTTTTGAAGTTTGGAAAAATCACTTGTTCAATGGTATAGGTAAAAAATGGCCTATAATGTATCCTCATATCACATGCTCTTAAAAGTTGAATTTGATCTCACTCCAAACATCAAAGTTGAAGTAGACACCTTGAATTTGATTTTGCAACTTGTAAGTATTTCATCTCATAAAAATTGATAAAGTTATGGCCTTGGGAAGTTGGCTTTCAAATTAGGGTTTAGACAAAATGACCTATAATGTTTCAACATAGAAAATGATTTTCCAAGAAAAATAGCTCTAGGTCTCAACATGAAAGTTGTTTGGAATGTCATTTATAGTAACGTTGCTCTTGGAATCATTTTCATATGGTGTAAATTGTAGGAGATAGGATCTAGGGAGACCCAGTTTTGATTAGATGAATTCATCTGGCCAACCACCATCAACCAACTTGATAACCTTCAATTAACTTGACTTTCTAGGCTCATGGTAGATCATATATGCATAAGATGATGAATTTTGAAGTGTTCCTTAAGAAATTTGATCAATTGGTGAGATGGCTTGTTGGAGAAGTTACTTAGGATACCCGGTTAAACTAGGGTTTCCAAGGCAAATCACCTCCAAACTCTTGAAGAATACTTGATCAATATAACATGTAGGAATCAATGGAACTCATATATGATGCTTATAACCATTCTTGGATCAATTCATGGTTATGCTATTTGTCATGAGGGCCTCAAACCCTAGATATGAACTTGATAACTCAATGTGATCATGCCCTGCCTACAAAAGAGTTAGACAAATGCAAAGACATATTTTTGGTATTTTGGTTAGTAAAATGATAATATACAAGTATGATACAATCACATGCTGCTTGGTGATCTCTCCCAAAATAAACCCAATGAGAGAGGGGTAAGGAGGATGCCAAGGTATGATCCCAATGCTAGTGCTTATGATGAAATTGCATGAGGGATCTTAGTGTCAAAATTGGGGTCTCACAGCTGCCCCTATTTAAGGACATTCTAACTGAGGAGGTGAAGGTTAAAATCTTCGGCTCGACTCAGTAGAATGGGCTTAAATAATAACATATAAAAACAAATTTTGGTCCCTAAGAGACCTCATGATGCATATGATATGAATGTAAAAGTTAATGCTATGTGGGGAAATATTGCCATAGAGGAAAAGAAATCAGAGAGACCGACAATCCGTAGGAGTATAATGCATTCCATGAGGAAAACTCACTGGGGAGACAGAGACTCTAGGGGGAATAAATGAGGTTATGTGTAGGACAGGCTACGACTTAAAACTGTTGGGGGACTAGAGGGATTCCATACAAAACGGAAAGACTCAGCCAGGGAAATAAAACATCTGCAAGGAAAGCGAGTAGATCAGGATAACACTGAAGTACTCGAATCATGCAGGAAAAGTGATTTCACTAAGGAAATACGCACTCAACTCAACTGGGTAAGAAATAAACTTCAACACAGAAGGATCAGAAATCTATTATCCACTTCCTGTTATTGGGTAAAGAGATAATAAAGATCTTACAGAGAAGACATCCATCATCTGTTAGGATGAACATATCAAGGATGACTCACTGGGAACCACCAGGAAGGAGTATTCATTACCGGTTACTGGGTAAGAATAGCCTTGTTGGGGGAAAACTGCAGAAAGTAGGATTTACAGCTACCAGTTACTGGGTAGAAGACCAAAGATGAGAGTATCCGTCATCGGTTAGGAAACATATCAAGGATAAACTCAACAGGGAAGAAAATTCGTCATCGGTTAGGATGAACATATCAAGGATAAACTTTCATGGGAATGTCAATGAGGATACCCGTCATCGGTTAGGATGAACATATCAAGGATATACCAACTGAACAAAAAGTAGGGATTACATCTATCGAATGCTGGATAGAATACCATTAAAGAGAAAAATCGTCATCGGTTAAGATGAACATATCAAGGATAGACTCTTGTGAGGAGAGAAAATAGGAATTACATCTATCAGTTACTGGATACAATACCATGAGAGGATATCCGTCATCGGTTAGTATGAACATATCAAGGATAAACTCTACAAAAGGGATAAAAAAAGCAGGATTTACAACTACCGGTTACTGGGTAGAAGACCGCAAAGAGAAGGAAACCCGTCATCGGTTAGGATGAACATATCAATGATTAACTCTCTGAGAAATAAAAATAGGGATTACAACTACCTTTTTACTGGGTAGAATACCATGAAAGAGAAAATCCGTCACCGGTTAGGATGAACATATTAAGGATATACTCTCGGAAAATAATCCACTGAGGAGAAAAACAGGGATACTTTCGTCGGGTATTGGGCAAGAAGTAACAAACTGCAAACTAAGAAGAATATTACCAGTTACGGGGCAATAAACTCTTAGGAGACTCAAAGCATCTATCTAGGTAAGAGCTAGAAAGAAACGGTCAATCAAGACTCAACCCAATGAGGATATATCTCAAGGGGAGTGGTTCCATCCAGATAATCAACTGGGGAGGAAACTAAAACAATAGTCATCCACGAGGAAATAACTCAGTGGGGAAAGGAGAAAGGTTAAAGTCTTTCTTCTTAAGGGGCACACCTTCTATAATTGAGAGAGGACAGGCACCGAACTTGTATGGGGATAAAATACCACCATAACAGAGCATAAGAATCTCAAACAATGATTCAACAAATATGAATGATTCAAATATGCAAATATGAACTTACATGAGTGCATATGCATATATATATATATATATATATATATATATATATATATATATATATATATAATGATTATGCTGACAAAACGATCGCAAAGGATACAAGGGTGTCGCAAAATTTGAATCATCGGTACAATCCTCGGTCCATCCACAAAAGGGAAATAACTACCAGAGAACAGATAAATCCACATCCCAAAAGCTCAACCCTAGCTGGGGAAGGAGGAGATCTGGTGAGGAAAGGAAACATTATCGAGTCTGCGGGGAATTTTAGGTCAACACCATGTTTAAATGGGAGACAACCATACAGAGGATAAATGCAAGATAACTGCTCAGAAACCAGGAGGAAACTCTGACTGGGAGCGAGTCAGATGGCGACTGATAGAGATACCAACGTGATCTACTAGGGAATCAAAATACTCCACTGAGGACCAAAACAGCTGATGAATACACAAACTTTGTCTAGGATCAAACTCAACTCTCCAGGGTACTGAATCAGCCAACTTAGCTGGGAAGCCTGAAGGGTTGACTGCTTAGGGAACCCTTAATGCTTCACACTGAAGACTTGCTACTTTTGAAATGCTGTTGATATTTCTTTTAAATTTGCTTTGAAAAATTCTTGCTTTTATATATTTAAGAAAAATGATTTTGATTAAAATTTTAAATTTCAAAATGATCACAATAAAATTTAAAACTATTTGGCATAAATAAATAAGAGTGAAAATAATTGGATAAAAGCTCAACTTTATTTAATGGAATGGTAGTCTGTAAATGACAAGACTCCACATATTTTTACAAGGTTGAAAATGGTAATTTACATGGAAAAGGGTTACATTGAATACAAAATGACCACTAATCCTTCTACCAACTATTGATGCCCGTTGTACTTTCGGCCGCTACCGGGGATGATGAATTGATGTCAACCCTTGTGCTCAAAGTTTCCCAATACTGGAAGATCAGAAGAATGCATTTACTTTCCATAATCCCTAATTTTTGCATAAGTTTCCCCAAGGTGGGGTACTCAACTTATCAGGAAAGTTCTTTCTGTTTTATGTCTCTAACTTTGGCCTGGATCGCCCTTTCGGGTTTTCAATCCACCGAGACGCTCATTTTTGCCTAAGCCGACCTTTCGGGTTTTCAACTTAGCGAGCTGTTCTTTTCTTTTTTTTAGGAGAAGTATTTTTTGACTGCATCTGTGTTCACAGGACAAGTGAACTCTTCACCATCCATAGTTGTAAGAATCAAAGCACCGCCTGAAAAGGCTCTCTTAACAACATATGGGCCTTCATAATTAGGAGTCTGTTTTCCTCTAGAATCTGGTTTGAAAGATAAAATCTTCTTGAGCACAAGGTCACCTTCTCTAAAACGCGAGGCTTGACCTTCTTATCAAAAGCTTTCTTCATTCTTTGCTGATATAATTGACCATGACACATGGCAGTTAATCTCTTCTCTTCAATTAAATTCAACTGATCAAACCTAGTCTGACACCATTCAGCCTCAGTCAACTTAGCTTCCATGAGCACACACAATGAAGGGATCTCAACCTCTACGGGAAGTACTGTCTCTATACCACATACAAGAGAGAAAGGGGTTGCCCCTGTTGAAGTGCGGATGAATGTTCGATACCCGTGCAAAGCAAATGGGAGCATCTAATGCCAATCCTTATATGTGACAACCATCTTCTGAATAATCTTCTTGATGTTTTTGTTCGTAGCTTCAGCAACCCCATTCATCTTGGGTCTATAGGGAGAAGAATTATGATGTGCAATTTTGAAGTCTTTGCAAAGAGCTTCCACCATATTATTATTCAAGTTCGATCCATTGTCAGTAATGATCTTACTTGGCACACCATAGCGACATATAATCTGATTCTTGATAAACCTTACAACGACTTGCTTGGTTACATTCACATATGATGTTGCTTCAACCCATTTTGTGAAGTAGTCAATTGCCACCAAAATGAAACGATGTCCATTCGAAGCTTTGGGCTTAATCATCTCAATCATATCAATTCCCCATATGGAGAAGGGCCATGGGGAAGAAATAACGTTCAATAGTGTTGGAGGAACATGAATCTTATCAGCATATATTTGACACTTGTGGCATTTCTTCACAAACTTGCAACTATCAAATTCCATTGTCAGCCAATAGTAATCTGCTCGCAACATCTTCTTCGCCATTGCATGTCCATTGGAATGAGTACCAAAGGAACCTTCATGCACTTCAGTCATCAACAAGTATGCTTCGTGTCTATCCACGCATTTGAGCAGAACCATGTCGAAGTTTCTCTTGTATAGTATATCACCAGTCAAGTAGAAATTGTCGACTAATCTTCTCAAAGTCTTCTTATCTTTCAAGGATGCCCCAGACGGGTAAATCTGACTTTGAAGGAAACATTTGATGTCATAATACCATGGCTTCTCGTCTCTGATCTCTTCAACAACAAACACATGAGTTGGCCTATCAAGACGCATTACAGTCAGGTTGGGAACCTCATTCCAATACTTCACTATGATCATTGACGCCAATGTTGCAAGAGCATCCGCCATCCGGTTTTCATCTTGAGGGATATGATGAAACTCAACTTTTATAAAGAAAGTTGAAATCCTCCTCACATAATCTCTATATGGTATCAAACCAGGTTGATTCGTCTCCCATTCACCTTTGATTTGATTCACCACCAAAGTTGAATCTCCAAAGACATCTAAATGCTTGATCCTGATATCAATGGCCTCTCCAGGCCCCATAATGCAAGCTTCATACTCTGCCATGTTGTTTGTACACTTGAAGGTCAATCTAGCCGTAAACGTAAAATGCGTGCCTTGAGGAGTAATAATCACCGCCCCAATGCCATTTCCATATTGATTAACAGCTCCATCAAATACCATGCCCCAACGAGAACCAGGTTGTGGCCCTTCTTCAAGCAATGGTTCATCACAATCTTTCATTTTCAAGTACAAGATCTCTTCATCAGGAAAGTCATACTGTACTGACTGGTAATATTCAATTGGTTGGTGAGCCAAGGGGTCAACCAAGATACTATCTTTAATCGCTTTCTGATATCGGTATTCAATATCATACTCTGATAACAACATCTGCCAATCTGCCAATGGGAAATTCTCCTAGTTAAAGCAGGCTTCTCAAAAATATACTTGATTGGATCCATTTTGGATATCAACCAAGTGGTATGATTTAACATATATTGACGCAGATGCTTAGCAGCCCAAGCCAATGTGTAACAAGTCTTCTCAAGCATAGAATACCGAGTGTCACAGTCGATGAACTTCTTACTGAGGTAGTAAATTGCAAATTTTTTCTTTCCAGTCTCATCTTACTGACCTAGAACATAACTCATACTATCTTCAAGCACAGTCAAATACATGATCAATGGCCTTCCTTCAACAGGTGGAGACAAAATCGGAGGTTTAAGCAAATATTCCTTGATACTATCAAAATCTTTCTGGCAGTCTTCGGTCCAATCACAAGACTGATCTTTCCCAAGAAGCTTGAATATAGGCGCACATGTGGCAGTCATGTGTGAAATGAATCTTGAGATATAATTCAAGCGGCCGAGAAACCCTCTGACTTGCTTCTCATTTTTGGGCGCATGCATCTCTTGTATTGCTTTGACCTTGGCAGGATCAACTTTAATACCCTTCTCAGTGACAATAAAGCCCAACAACTTACCAGAATGAACACCAGAAGTACACTTATTGGGATTCAAGCGGAGTTTATACTTCCTCAAACGCTGGAATAGCTTCAACAAATGCTCAACATGTTCCTCTTTATTAATTTATTTGGCAATCATGTCATCGACATAAACTTCAATCTCTTTATGCATCATATCATGAAAAAGAGTAGTCATTGCTCTTTGGTAAGTTGCACCAGCATTCTTTAAACCAAAAGGCATCACTCTATAACAAAATGTTCCCTAAGGTGTAATGAATGTGGTCTTCTCCATATCTTTGGGTGTCATCTTGATCTGATTATATCCGGAAAATCCATCCATAAATGAAAAGACTTTGAATTTAGTAGTATTGTCCACCAACATATCAATGTGTGGCAAAGGGAAATCATATTTTGGACTGGCTTTATTCAAATCTCTATAGTCAACACACATGCGGACCTTTCCGTCTTTCTTCAGCACAAGCACAATATTGGCCACCCATTGCGGATACTCAACGGTCACAAGGAAACCGGCGTCAATCTGCTTATGCACTTCTTCTTTGATCTTCACAGCCATATCAGGATGCGTTCTTCTCAACTTTTGCTTGACTGGCGGGCATTCTGGCTTAAACGGCAATCTATGCTCCACAATCTAAGAATCCAACCTAGGCATGTCTTGATAGGACCTATCAAACACATCTGAATACTCTCAATCTGGACAAAGTCGAGATCCAATCTTGACTTCCTTCACTTCATCCTCGGAACCCAAGTTGACTAGCTCAATCTGCTCTTCGAATGGCTGAATGGCTTTTTCATCATGCTCAAGAAGACGAGATAATTCATCACTCACTTTCCTCCTCGGCCTCAAACACAGGGAATTCAAAATTTGGAGAAGGAGAAGGATCATTGTATTCAATGGGGTTAGGAACCAACCTTCATAATGATTTGATATTTTGATTTTAGAGAAGTGAATTTGTGGCCAAATATTATGCAGATGGACAATTATATTATTTATTTATGTTTTTTGTGATTACCATTTTCAGAATAAAGCAAAAAGTGAAAACAAACATCATAGATGTGGATGAATAGAATTAATTTTATTAATGATCAATTTGAAAATGCCCAAACAATGTTCGCTTCTCCCTTAGGCATATGAGAAGGATTTTGAAGACATATAAAAGCAATTACTTAGATCGATGCAAAATAATAGGAACATCAACAGCAGTCCAATTGTTGCAAGCCTTTCCATGCGTCACAAAATTGGTGCAGTCTTCCTCTTCATCATCCTCTAGCACAACAACTAAGTGTTGTTCATTGCCATGAATGAACCCTCCGCTACGGAAGCTAAGTATCATATCTTCAGACCTTGCAGTTGATGAACCTTGCTGAAAACCCAGACCGGTTCTGCCTTTGTTGTCAGAGACCTCTACCATGCGCCCCCACTGATCAACATTGCCTTCTTCTACAATCTTCTTTGCATCCTTCAATGAGGACATAGGTGCCCCAACTCTCTTTTCAGAAGCAATAGATAAGGCTTGGAACAGAGTTCCGACCTCATCCTCAACTTCAACATAAGAGAAAGATGACAGGTGGCTAACCAACAGCGCCTTCTCCCCGCCAACGATTACAAGCTTTCCATTTTTCACAAATTTGAGCTTCTGATGCAATGTGAGGTAACAGCTCCCGCCTCATGGATCCATGGCCTTCCCAACAAGCAACTGTAGGCCGTGTGGATATCCATTACTTGAAAAGTAATCTGGAAGTCACTCGGACCTATCTTCACCGGAAGGTCCACTTCACCTATCACTATTTTGCGTGAACCGTCAAAAGCTTTGACGATTACACCGTTATACCTCATAGGCACTCCTTGATATGATAGCTTTGACAATGTTGACTTCGGAAGTACATTCAATGAAGACTCGGTGTCAACAAGCACATTCGATAAAGCATCATCTTTGTGGTTCATAGAGAAATGCAAAGCCAAGTTATGATTTCTTCCCTCCTCAGGGAGTTCTTCATCATAAAAGTTGAGATTGTTGCAGGAAGTGATGTTAGCTACAATATAATCAAACTGATCCACTGTAACATCACGTTCCACAAAAGCTTGTTCGAGAACCTTCTGCAGTGCTTCTCTGTGCACTTCTAAGTTCATGAGCAGAGACAACACTGAGATCTTTGAGGGGGTTTGGAGCAGCTGCTCCACCACATTAAACTCACTCCTCTTGATCAATCGAAGTACCTCATCATCATCATTAGCCTTCACATCGCTGGATTCACCAGACTTACCCTTTGAAGCACTAATCGGATCCACAACAGGCACTTCTACCTTCTTACTAACAACTGATTCCTCTTTATCCTTTGGGAACACCGGCCCAAACACACGACCACTTCGGGTAATCTTAGTAACGTCAGCAATGCTCACCACAGAACTGGTCATAGGCAATGGGACCTCTTGACCATCCTTCATCATTGTAGCATTATACTGATACGGAACAACTTTATTAGATGAATACGGGACTGGACCCGTTAACTGTATAACCAATGACGATACTGGTCTATTGCTGACATTGTTACTGTTGCTTCTGTCGTATTGAATTACCAATCTCTCTGGCTGCTTGAAAATGGGCACTATGACATTTACATCATCATCTACATGACGAGATTGAACAATCTGAACCATACCTTCATCCATCAGTCGTTGGATGTCCCTTTTCACAACTTCACAACCCCTTAAATTAACACTACAAACAACACAACCCTCGTGGTCATACTCATAATCACTCACCAAGAAAATGTACTTATGCATCTGCACTAAGGACCTCCGGATAAAACGAACATCAAAAACCTTAAACTCGACAGGACAACCATCCACCATATTAACAGAAGAATTTCTATGGGCGGGTAATGGATTTGTTTTCACGTTAGGCGCACAGTCCTTAAAGGACACCATTCCACTCTTCATCGGCTTCTGAACCTCATACTTGAGTGGATAGAAATTTTCTATATCATGTCCGGGTGCCCCTTGATGAAAAGCACAACGGAGTTCGGGTTTATACCACCACGGAAGTGGTTCTAGAATTTGCGGCGGGATTCTTGGTTGGATTAGGTTCTTGAGAAACAAAGATGGATAGAGTTCTGCGTATGACATAGGAGTTGGGTCAAAAGAGACCTTCTTCCTCTCGAAGTTTTGTTGATGATGATTGTTGGTATTGTTGTTGTTGTAGGTGTTTGCTCGTTGTTGCGGTTGTTGTTGTTGAATTGGTACTGATTGATTATTTGAAAATACTGGAATTACTAAAGATACTTGATGATTGTGTTGACGGGGTGGTTGGTTTCTTCTGATCTGAGGCCTCCTCTGCCTCCCACTTGTTATTGCATTTTTTTCTCTCTCCTTCTTCTTCCCAAAGCTACTGATGTACCTCTTACTTGACGATGCCTCGTCTTTTGAAAAATGTCCTTCTCGGACACCCTCCTCAAGCCTCATCCCCATGTTTACCATTTCGGTAAAGTCACTGGGGGCACTAGCAATCATACGTTCATAATAAAATGAACTCAGGGTTTTCAGAAAGATATTTGTCATCTCTTTTTCCTCCAAAGGAGGAGTGATCTGAGCAGCCAATTCCCTCCATCTTTGCAGGTACTCTTTGAATGTCTCTTTATCCTTCTGAGACATAGACCTCAGTTGGTCTCTATCAGGCGCCATATCCACATTGTACTTATACTGCTTGACAAAAGCCCCCCCTAAGTCATTGAAAGTGCGAATGCTTGCACTGTCCAACCCCATATACCAACGGAGCGCAACATCGATCAAATTGTCTTGGAAGTAGTGAATTAACAGTTGATCGTTGTCAGTTTGGGTAGACATCTTGCGGGCATACATCACTAGATGACTGAGTGGACATGTGTTCCGTTTATACTTTTCAAAGTCAGGCACTTTGAACTTCACCGGGATCTTCACATTTGGCACTAAACATAACTCAGCAACACTTTTCCCAAACAAATCCTTACCTCTTAATGGTCTTCAATTTCTTGTGCAACTCAAGAAACTGATCCTTCATTTCGTCCATTTTCTCGTAAGCATTCGGACCCTCAGACGACTCGGAGTGATAAATGGTATCCTCTACACAAGGCAAGGTGTGCACAACGGGAGGTGGCACAGACATGACCGGGCTAGATGCCGGCATGGAAGAAAAGGTAGGCGTGAAGCCTTCAGGCATGAAGTTGGACAACATTCCCCACGGGAATCCGGCATACATGGCAGGTGCAAAGTGAGCGGCAGCAACAGGCATGGTAGATGTAGCCACCTCTGAAATAACCGTCCTCTGAGGAGGAGTTGCAGGCGTTGGAGAAGATTGGCTCTGAGCAGCCAACACTGACTCCATCATGGCAGTCAGTCGGGAAATCTCGTCCTTCAGTTCTTTGTTCTCTTGCTCCAAATGTTCCATGATTCTCAGATGATTGGCGCGAGTGTTGTACTGATGAGTCAGCTTGGCTGAAGCATAGAAGAACACCAATGAGACATCTGGCGAAAGAGAAACCTGCTTATGCAAATGATGCATGGAATGCAATGCTTGTTTATTTATTTTTATTTTCAAGGAACTTACTATATCATTTGCAAATACATATATTTAACAATAATTGCAACAATTTGATATGACCAAAAATCTCTTTTATTTATATAATTTGGAAAGATTACACTGAGTACAATTTCATAAACCAAGTGAAAAATACAAGAGAAAAGGAGACTAGTCATCCTAAGGATCCCTAACAACAATTTTAGAAGATCTAGCTAAAGGCGCATACTTCCTTCAAATGCGTCGAATCTCAGTCTCAAAAGAAACCTTCATCTGAGTCTTCTTGAGGACAAACTGATCAACAATCTTCTTCCAAGCAACGGAAGGATGAGGCATGCTAGAGGAAGATGAAACCTTTGGCTCTCTCTGTCTCTTTGTCACTCGGTCTTCAAGTAGCTCAATAAGTGCATTTTTGTCCTTAGACTCCAACTGCAACTCTTCATGCTTTTTGCTCAAAGCACGGAAACACTCTTCCCACATATCCTTCTCTTTCTTCATCTTGGCGAGTGCGTCTTTCAACTCCTCTATATCTTGGATAGGGAGAGTTAATGGCTCAACCACAACCATAGACACATGTCTTTCACAAGGATAAGGCATCTTCAACTCCAAAGCTCTCTTCTTCACCCAAAGAGTGTAAGCCTCCAAAGCTACACAATTGCACGGACCAAGCTCAAATCTTCCTTTCCTATGTACATTATGCCAAGCATGCACAATCTTCTGCTTCAAATGTTGGGGAT
Source organism: Lathyrus oleraceus (assembly GCF_024323335.1). Taxonomy (NCBI): domain Eukaryota; kingdom Viridiplantae; phylum Streptophyta; class Magnoliopsida; order Fabales; family Fabaceae; genus Lathyrus; species Lathyrus oleraceus. The sequence goes on along the minus strand of NC_066580.1, from coordinate 190,161,673 downwards.
CTTTACCCTCTTGATAGAAAAGACCTTCTAACAAAATGTTATTAGGTTTGTCTCTCAACGGGAACCCAAGTTGATGACGAGCCAAAGCAGGGTTGTAGTTAATTACTCCTTCTGTACTAATGAGAGGTAAATTAGAGAATTCACCACAATAATCAATAATTTCCAAACTTCCCAAATAAGGATCATACCAAACTATATCATCATTAGTGAGAGACATAAGTCTCTGAGACCACCGTAGACATTGTTTGTTCTCCACAAAAGCAGGCGTCTAAGGAAAGTGCGAAATAAACCACTTGTACAAAAGAGGAATGCAACAGAAAATGGTTCCACCACCCTTAGAATTCCTTAGATGCAAAGAGAAATACATATCACCCAACAAAGTAGGCACATGATTCCTAATCAAGAAAAGTCTAATGGCGTTAACATCAACAAAACTGTTAATGTTAGGGAACAAAACTAATCCATAAATGAGGAACACAAACATAGCTTCAAAAGCATCCACACTACTGGCTTGAGCAAAAGCAGTAGCTTCCTTGATGAGGAAATCAGATGGCAACCCAAACAATCCTCCTTTCTTCACCCAATGAGCCTCTATCTCAGACTTCTTCAAGTGAAGAGCTTCATCAATAAGATGAGATCTAGGAATCTCTTCCAATCCACTAAATGGTACTCTACTAGAAACAGGTATCCCCAAGAGATGAGAATACTCCTCCAATGTAGGCACAAGCTGAAAATCTAGGAAAGTGAAACAGCGGTAGAGAGGATCATAGAACTGCACTAGTACACTCAAAAGTCCTTCAACCACATCAGCAGACAAGATAGACAGAAGCTTCCCATGGCGTGTTTTGAAGTCCAAGGGATCTAATACAAAAGGTGCTAGATTCCTTAACTCTTTCAAGTCGGAACATCTGAAACTGTACTTCTTAGTGTTCCTTCGTCCACAATCCATGGTCTGAAAATATTTGCAAATAATACCTCAGTTCCTTGAAATTTTCGTATGATGAATGTTATGATGCGTATGAATGCATGAATGCAACAATCAGAAATAAGGGATCACACACAAGGCAACAAGCAAAGGTCAAGGGATGAATCAAGTCATTGTCAAGATCAATCATCCATTTTGGTGGATTATGGTTTACACCTTATCAACACCCAAGTTCCATTGATATTGACAAGACTTGATTGGATCAACCAAGAATCAAGGGTTTGTTGTGAGTCACGAGCATGGAGTCTGGGTAAGAACCATCCCAAAGGAGTGAACTAAGGATAAAAACCTGTAGATCATGTTCTAAAAAGTTCCCAGAGTCTTAATTCCATCTATCGGATATTACAGGTCAAGATGATTGACTCATCGACCCATAATATTCTCAAGAGAAACTCGTCTGAGTGTAGTATCACGTGACAACTGTTATCAAATCTACACTTGAACAGTTTCCGCTCCACGTCCTAAATAGGCCAAGAGGGGGTAAATATTCTACGGTCCTCAACTTATCGGACCCAAATTAGAGATAGCAATGCCTAACCACAAATACTTGTGTGACATTTCCAAATCCAAAAGAGTCTCCACTGAGCAGATGGATCTCAAGCCAACTTGTTAAGGACTACTCCACACAAGTCAAACATGACTATACCATCCTCCTATCTTAATTGCACTCAAGTTCAGGTTAGAACTTATCTCACCACTCAGAGATCACCAAGCACAACAAGCAGATTATATCACACAAATATAAATACATCACATATATACAATTATGTACACATGAAAAAGTTGGCTAAACCCACTAGAGACCACTCCCCAGCAGAGTCGCCACTTAATTTCTGTAGCGGTAAATTCATGATCATCAAGCTATCGATAAGCTAGACATCAAATAACAAGAGTCGCCACCGCACTTTTATTGTTTCCAAGGGAAAAGGGGAAAAGTGCGAACAAAACCCAAAAGTAAGAAGTTTTCAAATCAAAACTAATAAAATTCCAGAGATTACAAGTAAGGGGGTTGGTTACACAGAGGGAAGGTGTTAGCACCCAAAGTGTCCTAGGTACTCCTAGGGAGCCCTTTTTTGTGTGCATATGTATTTTGTACAAAATGATATTTACAAACAAATAGAGTAAGGGGATAAGAAAAGAATTCATTAGTTATATTTTTGTGTTTGACAAGACCTTCGGACTTGTGCCTACGTACCAACATAAAAATGAGGGATCAAAACCTCGTAGTTCGTGATACAAATTTTAAAATGGGTGCATTGCTTTTAACAAAATTAAGTTTGAAAGGCACAAAGGCCTGAAAATGGTTTGAATGAGTTAGTTCTTTTTTGGACTTTGAAAGTTTAAGTCAAGTATAGTTAAGTCTATTTACAAGTTTGATTAAGAAAAAAAGTTTGAAAATGCAATGGCATAAGGCCAAATTTTCTATTTTGCAAAGTGGTCAAAATTTAGAAAATAACAAGTTCAAACAAAGAAGTTTTTTTTTTGAAAGGAGGAAGAGATTTTGAAATTTAAGAAATGGGGAGGAGATGAAGAGACTAATCATATGCATAAACTTAAAAGTTAAGAGTTGAAAAGATCTGATCAATGGGTAGCAATCCAATAGGCAAGAATGCCATATAGAAACCCCAAATTCCCTTGGATATTATAATCAAGCAACAAACAATGCATACAATATTAACTTGAAGAGCAAGGCATCAAATAAAGATAGTCACATCCAAGCTTAGCCACTCCATGATCTTCTTCAGATTAAGCCCATGTAACAGATGAATTCCACAAGTTACAGGTCTAAAATAACAGCTTCACAATGATCATGTTGCAGATGAACTCAAAGGGATCTTGAATGATGTATCAGATGAAGTTTCAAATTGCAAGCACTTGTGTTGGTTCTATGTGTTGGCAGCAATTTTGGTAAAACCTAGAGTGTTTACAAGTTGTCACAAGGGTTGTCTTGACATAAGATAACATGTACCTGCAAGGTGTTTAAAATGTGAATATGTAGGATTTTACTGAGATGTCAGACCCGATGTCATGACATCTGTATACAGAACATTCAGTCTGAATGTTATGTATTATGTGATTTTGTTTTTTATGCTAATCTATGTGTGATTGATGTAATGATTGAACACGCCTTCAATCAGTAATTACAACCAGATTGACTTATTTTCCAACGAGATATAATCAGCTGTCATGAGAAGATATGAATGGAAAATAGTTTTAGGGTTTTATGATGTCCAAGCCCAGCCAAACACTTCTATATAAAGGACATGGAAAACATGGTTTTATACACAAGAAATACCGAGCGAAATATTGAGAGAGAATAAGGGTTTTAGTCTTGTGTGGTCGTGTGTATTGTAAGCCATTCATTCATCCATAGATGATTGAATTGGACTAATTTTTTAGTTGTAATTTGTCCACTCTAAGCTTTGAAGCATGAGTGTGTGTTTACTTGGTTGAAGCTTTTAAGCAAGATCAAGTATGTGTCTTTGAAGAGTGTCTTCTTTTCATTGTAATTCTTGTTTTATATCACTGATGTGATTGAGGGGGAGTGAGTAGGATCTCATATCTAAGAGTTCTTAGGTAGAAGTCACACGGGTAGAGATTAGGTGAAAAGACTGTAACTTGAAGTTGTTTACTGAGAGTCTTTGAACTAATTCTGTTTAGTGGATTTCCTTTCTGGCTTGGTAGTCTCCAGACGTAGGTGAGTTTGCACTGAACTGGGTGAACAATTGCTTGTGTCTCTTGCATTACTGTTCTTTATCTTTTATCCTATTTGTATTGTTCAGATATTAGTGTCGTGACATTACCTTCGACATCTCATATCTGATACTAGAATTTCAATTGGTATCAGAGCAGGCATCCTGCTCTGATTCTGGGTGAGATCTAGGGACGTTACTTTCTGGTACTATGGATAGAGACGGAGGATCTGTTCACAAACCACCTATTCTGGATGGATCCAACTATGACTACTGGAAACCTCGAATGGTAGCCTTCCTAAAATCTTTGGATGATAAGGCCTGGAAGGTTGTCTTAACAAGTTGGGAACATCCAGTTATTACTAAGGAAGGAGAAGCTACAACTGATAAGAAGGCTGAGGAACAATGAACCAAGGAGGAGGAGGATTTAGCCCTTGGGAACTCTAAAGCATTGAATGCTATATTCAATGGGGTTGATAAGAACATCTTCAGATTGGTAAACAACTTTGAGGTGGCTAAAGATGCTTGGAATATTCTCAAAACCACTCATGAAGGCACCTCTAGAGTGAAGATGTCTAGACTACAGCTGCTCACTACCAAGTTTGAAAATTTAAGGATGAAAGAAAATGAAAATAATCATGAATTTCATATGAATATCCTTGAAATTGCTAATGCCTCAGGAGCCCTGGGTGAGAAGATGTTAGATGAAAAAATAGTGAGGAAAATACTCAGGTCACTTCCTAAGAGATTTGCCATGAAAGTGACAGCCATAGAAGAGTCTCAAGACATTTCCAATATGAGAGTGAATGAGCTAATTGGATCCCTCCAAACATTTGAGTTGGGAATGTGTGATGGATCTGAAAAGAAAGTTAAAAGCATAGCCTTCATGTCAAACACTAAAGATGGAGATGTCATTACTGTGGAAAATTTGGCCACATAAAACCATTATGCTTTAAATTGTATGGCTATCCTAGTCCTTCTCATCATCAACCTAGACCCAAACATCACATCACTGTCAACAGAAAACAATGGGTTCCTAGGACTGGTGTTACTAACCTAATAGCTCACACCTCCTTTAGAGTTCCAGCCAAATAAGACTGGTATTTTGACAATGGATGCTCCAGACACATGACTGGAAACAAAAACCTGCTAACTGACCTTCATCCTCATGCCACCAGCTATGTAACCTTTGGTGATGGAGCAAAGGGTGAAATCAAGGGGATTGGAAAGCTAAACTGCCCCGAAGTCCCTAACCTTGACAATGTCCTACTTGTTAAGGGACTGACTGCAAACCTAATAAGCATCAGCCAACTATGTGACCAAGGTCTAACTGTAAACTTCACAAAAACTGAATGTCTGATTCCAAATAAAGAAAATGAAGTGATCATGAAATGAGTCAGGTCTAAGGACAACTGCTATATGTGGAGTTCTCAAGAAACTGGTTATTCATCAATGTGTACTCTAGCCAAAGAAGAAGAAGTGAAGATATGGCATCAAAAATTGGATCATCTGCATCTTAAAGGAATGAAGAGGATTATATCTATTGAAGCTGTCAGAGGAATTCTAAACTTGAAGATTGATGAAGGAAGAGTTTGTGGGGAGTGTCAGATTGGAAAACAGACAAAGATGTCACATCAGAAGCTCAGACATGACACCACTTCCAGAGTGCTGGAACTTCTCCATATGGACTTGATGAGACCCATGCAGGTGGAAAGTCTTGGTGGGAAGAAGTATGCTTATGTAGTGGTGGATGACTTCTCTAGATACACCTGGGTCAATTTTATAAGAGAAAAATCTGATGTATTTGAAGTCTTCAAGGATCTTTGTCTTAGACTTCAAAGAGAAAAAGAAAGTCAGGTTATCAGAATCAGAAGTGATCATGGGAAAGAATTTGAGAACAACAAATTTGCTGGATTTTGTGCATCAGAGGGAATTAGTCATGAGTTCTCATCTCCCATTACTCCTCAGCAAAATGGTGTGGTAGAAAGGAAAAAATAGAACTCTTCAAGAATCAGCCAGAGCTATGATTCATGCTAAGAAATTACCCTACCACTTCTGGGCTGAAGCTATGAACACAACTGTTATGTTCACAACAGAGTAACCTTGAAGAAAAGGACTCCTACTACTTTATATGAAGTCTAGAAAGGGAGAAGACCTACAGTCAAATACTTCCATGTGTTTGGTAGCAAATGTTATATCTTGACTGATCATGAACAAAGAAGAAAGATGGATCCCAAGAGTGATGAAGGAATATTTATGGGCTACTCAACAAACAGCAGAGAATTTAGAGTCTTTAATTCTAGAACAAAAGTAATGATGGAATCTATCGATGTTGTGGTTGATGATCAACAGACTGATGTCACTGACGATGTTGAGACATCCCTAAATGATCCCCCAACTGATTTCCCAGACAAAAGTAATGAGAGTGAACTCACTCAAGCTGAACATGAAGCTGACAAAACTAATAAAGGACCCTCTATCACAATTCAGAAGGATCATCCTAAAGATCTCATTAAGTAGAATGGTCTAGTTGATTTCAAAAGGAGTACAATGAGTTATTAAGGCAGAAGTCCATCCAGATTCATTGATTTGGACTTTAAAAAATCAGGAAAATCAGGTTAAATAAAAACATTCTAAAAATAGACAATCTCATTTAATTTTTTAACCTAACTTTACCTATAAATAGAACCTATTTTACACAATTTTCATTCATCCATAATCTACAAATTATCTATCCTAAAGTTGTTGTTCTTCACACTGAAGAATAACAACACTCAACCCTAAAACTCCTATCAGCATCTATTCTATCAAGGACAAAGGAAAAAGATCAGATCAAAAGGAAAGGATTGGAATTGGTGGCGGGAAGAAGGCGAAAAACTTAAAAGGAATTATTTTGCTCACCGAGGACAATCTCTTTCCAGTAGGTTGATTTTCGTTTTAACCTCTCAATAATAATTTATGCATGCTTATATGGATTGAAATTGGTACCGATTTAAGTTTGTTAATCGATGTTTGATAGTGTCTTGGGATCTTTTACTATCATTTATATTTGATTTTTGTACATGTTTTCATTAAATTTTATATAATTTAAAATAAATAAAAAATAACAATTTTCTATTCAAATTTCAAATCACTGTAAGTTGGTATTATAAATATCCATCCAGATTCATTAATTTGGGCTTTAAGAAATTGAGAAAATAAGGTTAAATTAAAACATTCTAAAAATAGATAATCTCATTTAATTTTTTAACCTAATTTTACCTATAAATAGAACTTATTTTTCACACTTTTCATTCATCCACAATCTACAAATTATCTATCCTAAAGTTGTTGTTCTTCACATTGAAGAATAACAACACTCAACCCTAAAACTGCTACCGGCATTTATTATCAAGGGCAAAGGGAAAAGATTGGATCAAAATGTAAGGATTGGAATGGGTGGCGGGAAGAAGGCGAAAAACTTAAAAGAAATTATTTTGCTCACTGAGGACAATCTCTTCCTCGTAGGTTGGTTTTCATTTTAACCTCTCAATAATAATTTATGCATGCTTATATGGATTGAAATTGGTACCAATTTAAGTTTGTTAATCGATGTTTGATAGTGTCTTGGGATTTTTTATTATCATTTATATTTGATTTTTGTACATGTTTTCATTAAATTTTATATAATTAAAATAAATAAAAAATAACAATTTTCTATTCAAATTTTAAATCATTTTAAGTTGGTATTATAAATATCCATCCAGATTCATTGACTTGGACTTTAAGAAATTGGGAAAATCAGATTAAACTAAAACATAATAAAAATAGACAATCTCATTTAATTTTTTTAACCAAATTTTACACATAAATATAACCTATTTTTCACACTTTACATTCATCCATAATCTACAAATTATCTATCCTAAAGTTGTTGTTCTTCACACTGAAGAATAACAACACTCAACCCTAAAACTCCTACTGGCATCTATTCTATCAAGGGAAAAGGGAAAAGATCGGATCATAATACAAGGATTGGAATTGCTGGCGGGAAGAAGGTGAAAAGCTTAAAAGGAATTATTTTGCTCACTATGGACAATCTCTTTCCCGTAGGTTGGTTTTCGTTTTAACCTCTCAATAATAATTTATGCATTCTTATATGGATTGAAATTGGTACCGATTTAAGTTTGTTAATCGATGTTTGATAGTGTCTTGGGATCTTTTATTATCATTTATATTTGATTTTTGTACATGTTTTCATTAAATTTTATATAATTTAAAATAAATAAAAAATAACAATTTTCTATTCAAATTTCAAATTATTTTAAGTTGGTATTATAAATATTCATCCAGATTCATTGACTTGGACTTTAAGAAATTGGGAAAATCAGATTAAACTAACACATAATAAAAATAGACAATCTCATTTAATTTTTTAACCAAATTTTACACATAAATATAACCTATTTTTCACACTTTACATTCATCCACAATCTACAAATTATCTATCCTAAAGTTGTTGTTCTTCACATTGAAGAATAACAACACTCAACCCTAAAACTGCTACCGGCATTTATTATCAAGGGCAAAGGGAAAAGATTGGATCAAAATGTAAGGATTGGAATGGGTGGCGGGAAGAAGGCGAAAAACTTAAAAGAAATTATTTTGCTCACTGAGGACAATCTCTTCCTCGTAGGTTGGTTTTCATTTTAACCTCTCAATAATAATTTATGCATGCTTATATGGATTGAAATTGGTACCAATTTAAGTTTGTTAATCGATGTTTGATAGTGTCTTGGGATTTTTTATTATCATTTATATTTGATTTTTGTACATGTTTTCATTAAATTTTATATAATTAAAATAAATAAAAAATAACAATTTTCTATTCAAATTTCAAATCATTTTAAGTTGGTATTATAAATATCCATCCAGATTCATTGACTTGGACTTTAAGAAATTGGGAAAATCAGATTAAACTAAAACATAATAAAAATAGACAATCTCATTTAATTTTTTAACCAAATTTTACACATAAATATAACCTATTTTTCACACTTTACATTCATCCATAATCTACAAATTATCTATCCTAAAGTTGTTGTTCTTCACACTGAAGAATAACAACACTCAACCCTAAAACTCCTACTGGCATCTATTCTATCAAGGGAAAAGGGAAAAGATCGGATCATAATACAAGGATTGGAATTGCTGGCGGGAAGAAGGTGAAAAGCTTAAAAGGAATTATTTTGCTCACTATGGACAATCTCTTTCCCGTAGGTTGGTTTTCGTTTTAACCTCTCAATAATAATTTATGCATTCTTATATGGATTGAAATTGGTACCGATTTAAGTTTGTTAATCGATGTTTGATAGTGTCTTGGGATTTTTTATTATCATTTATATTGGATTTTTGTACATGTTTTCATTAAATTTAAATAATTTAAAATAAATAAAAAATAACAATTTTTTATTCAAATTTCAAATTATTTTAAGTTGGTATTATAAATATTCATCCAGATTCATTGACTTGGACTTTAAGAAATTGGGAAAATCAGATTAAACTAAAACATAATAAAAATAGACAATCTCATTTAATTTTTTAACCAAATTTTACACATAAATATAACCTATTTTTCACACTTTACATTCATCCATAATCTACAAATTATCTATCCTAAAGTTGTTGTTCTTCACACTGAAGAATAACAACACTCAACCCTAAAACTTCTACTGGCATCTATTCTATCAAGGGAAAAGGGAAAAGATCGGATCATAATACAAGGATTGGAATTGCTGGCGGGAAGAAGGTGAAAAGCTTAAAAGGAATTATTTTGCTCACTATGGACAATCTCTTTCCCGTAGGTTGGTTTTCGTTTTAACCTCTCAATAATAATTTATGCATTCTTATATGGATTGAAATTGGTACCGATTTAAGTTTGTTAATCGATGTTTGATAGTGTCTTGGGATTTTTTATTATCATTTATATTGGATTTTTGTACATGCTTTCATTAAATTTTAAATAATTTAAAATAAATAAAAAATAACAATTTTTTATTCAAATTTCAAATTATTTTAAGTTGGTATTATAAATATTCATCGAGATTCATTGACTTGGGCTTTAAGAAATTGGGAAAATCAGGTTAAATTAAAACATTCTAAAAATAGAGAATCTCATTTAATTTTTTAACCTAATTTTACACATAAATAGAACCTATTTATCACACTTTTCATTCATCCACAATCTACAAATTATTTATCCTAAAGTTGTTGTTCTTCACACTGAAGAATAACAACACTCAACCCTAAAACTCCTTCCGGCATCTATTCTATCAAGGACAAAAGGAAAAGATCGGATCAAAATGCAAGGATTGGAATTGCTAGCGGGAAGAATGCGAAAAGCTTAAAAGGAATTATTTTGCTCACTATGGACAATCTCTTTCCCGTAGGTTGGTTTTCGTTTTAACCTCTCAATAATAATTTATGCATGCTTATATGGATTGAAATTGGTACCGATTTAAGTTTGTCAATCGATGTTTGATAGTGTCTTGAGATTTTTTATTATCATTTATATTTTATTTTTGTACATGTTTTCGTTATACTTTAAATAATTTAAAATAAATAAAAAATAACAATTTTTTATTCAAATTTCAAATCATTTTAAGTTGGTATTATAAATATCCATCCAGATTCATTGACTTGGGCTTTAAGAAATTGGGAAAATCAGGTTAAATTAAAACAGTCTAAAAATAGACAATTTCATTTAATTTTTTAACCTAATTTTATCGATAAATAAAACCTATTTTTCACACTTTTCATTCATCCACAATCTACAAATTATCCATCCTAAAGTTGTTCTTCTTCACACTGAAGAATAACAACACTCAACCCTAAAACTCCTATCGGCATCTATTCTATCAAGGGCAGAGGGAAAAGATCGGATCAAAACGCAAGGATTGGAATTGCTGGCGGGAAGAAGGAAAAAAGCTTAAAAGAAATTAATTTGGTCACTGGGGACAATCTCTTTTCCGTAGGTTGGTTTTCATTTTAACCTCTCAATAATAATTTATGCATGCATATATGAATTGAAATTGGTACCGATTTATGTTTGTTAATCGATGTTTGATAGTGTCTTGGGATTTTTTGTTATCATTTATATTTGATTTTTTTACATGTTTTCATTAAATTTTAAATAATTTAAAATAAATAAAAAATAATATTTTTTTATTCAAATTTCAAATCATTTTAAGTTGGTATTATAAATATTCATCCAGATTCATTGACTTGGGCTTTAAGAAATTAGGAAAATCAGGTTAAATTAAAACATTCTAAAAATAAACAATCTTATTTAATTTTTTAACATAATTTTATCTTTAAATAGAACATATTTTCACACTTTTCATTCATCCACAATCTACAAATTATCTATCCTAAAGTTGTTCTTCTTCACACTGAAGAATAACAACACTCAACCCTAAAACTCCTATCGACATCTATTCTATCAAGGGCAAAGGGAAAAGATCGAATCAAAATGCAAGGATTGAAATTGCTGGTGGGAAGAAGGCAAAAAGCTTAAAATAAATAATATTGCTCACTGGGGACAATTTCTTTTCCGTAGGTTGGTTTTCGTTTTAACCTCTTAATAATAATTCATGCATGCTTATATGGATTGAAATTGGTACCGATTTAAGTTTGTTAATCGATGTTTGATAGTGTCTTGGGATTTTTTATTATTATTTATATTTGATTTTTGTACATGTTTTCATTAAATTTTATATAATTTAAAATAAATAAAAAATTAAAATAATATATTCAAATTTCAAATCATTTTAAGTTGGTATTATAAATATTCATCCACATTCATTGATTTGGGCTTTAAGAAATTGGAAAAATTAGGTTAAATTAAAACATTCTAAAAATAGACAATCGCATTTAATTTTTTAACCTAATTTTAACTATAAATAGAACCTATTTTTACCACTTTTCATTCCTCCGTAATCTACAAATTTGAGTTTGTTAATCGATGTTTGATAGTGTCTTGGAATTTTCTATTATCATTTATATTTAATTTCTGTACATGTGTTCATTAAATTTTATATAATTTAAAAAAAAACAATTTTCTATTCAAATTTCAAATCATTTTAAGTTGGTATTATAAATATAATTCTGTTTTTTTTTTAAATAATAACTATTTTTAAATCAACTTTTAATTCAACTTTTTTTAAAACAATTTTTTAAATCAATTTTTTTCTAATAAATGTTAGAAAGTCAATTAATTTAAGCAAATCCTTTTTTACTAATATCACAACTCTTTTTAAAACTAATATCATAAATAAAATCTTTTTACAAAATTATAAATCTTTTTCAAAAAAACTAAATATCATAAATCCTTTTTTTCTAAATTAATATTATAAATCTTTTTTTTAAAATAAAATATTGTGCGCAAATCATTTTAGTATCATAATCAAAACTAAAAGTATCATAAAAAAAATAATAGATTATTTCTTTAAAGAAATTACAAACTATTTCTAAACTATTTCAAATTAAAAAGAAATCTGTAACATTTAAAAAAAAAAAAAAAGCAACTTGAGTCCAAATTCCAATAATAAAAAAATATTTTTTTTGCTTATCAAATATTAAAAGTCCAAAGCAAATATAATTAAATTTTATATTTTATGATTAATTAGGGATTAATTAAATTAATTTTATTAGGATAATTAAGTTTAATTAATATTTTTATAATAATTATTAATTAGGGTTATAATATAAAAATTGATTTAAATAATTTAAATGTTTAATACAATTAGGGAGTAATATTATGGAGTAATTTTATGCAGTAATTTTAGAACAATTAAGCAGGTTGAAATTAGGGATTAATTCTTAAAAATGGGTTAATATAAATAAAATAATAATAAGAAGATTAATTATGGGATATTAATCAACTAGGGTTAATAAATGAAATAGTTTTAGGGATAATATTGGATAAGGTTATGGGATAAAATCCTAGAATTTTAATGGATAAAAATTTATAGGATAACTATGGAATAATTTAGGAATAAGTTTGGGATAATTTTTGGGACAATCAATATGGATATATTTTTAGGGCTTTTAGGAATAAATAATCAGGGATAAGGGTTATAATACTTAGATTTATATAATTACCCTTTTAATTTATTTTCTTAAATAAAGTAATAATTTAATTTTTGCAAATAATTAATTTGAATAATTTTAGAGATAATGTAGGATAAGGTTATGGGATGAAATCATAGAATTTTAAGGGATAAAAATTTATGGGATAACTATGAAGTGCTTTATGGATAACTTTGGAATAATTTTTGGGACAATAAATATGGATCAATTTAAATAAATTAATAATTATATTTTTACAAATAATTAAATGTTATGAAATTCTATAACGATTTACACAAAGGATAAAAACAAGAGATAAATCAATATTTTTGTTATAATAACTATATATATTATCACTATGAGTTTACTTTCTTAAATCAAAATAGTTAGATTTTTTTTTCAATCAATCAAAAGGGATATGTCAATATAAAGATATTTATTTTCATAAATAAATTAGTTATTATATTATATTTATTTGTTTTTAATCAATAATGGGGATAATCATGAGATAAATCTCTAAGGAAATTTTAGGATTTAAGGGATAAATAATTAGGGATAATATAATACTTGAGTTTACATAATTACCTTTTAATTTATTTTCTTAAATAAATTAATAATTATATTTTTACAAATAATCAATTGGGATAAAATCAATCTAAATTCACCTCAAACTATAAGTCTTCTGCCCTAGTGCATTGAGACGTTTTTCAAAATCAATTACTTTTATGTCCCCGATACGTGAGAACTTTTAAGGGATAAAAACAACCAACCAACCAACATATTTTAAGATGAACTACGGGGCTCTGATCCTTCAATAAATTTGAGGGTACGTAGGCATAGAGTTGTAAGACTCTAGCAAGTATAATAAACAAAAAACAATTTTTAGGGCTTCCCTTATTAAAATAATAAAACATTTTGTAAATAGATAAATAATTAACTAATAATAATTAATAAAGCAAACACCCTAGAAACACACATTAACCCTATAATTGAAGGAGGATCCCATCGAGTACAATGGAGATAAGGGGTTCCTAGTACTTTCCCCTTACTTAACTGATTCCCGAACCCAGTATCTCAATTTTAGTTAATAGGTTTTATCATTGTTTCCTTGTTCCTTAGGAACGAATAAAGGATGGTGGCGACTCTGTAATTTTCCAAACGCGGCATCAGGGATTGTATAAGCTTGTTGTGGATACTGATATGGGGTTATCTCTGCTACTTGACAGTAAGGTACTTAGTAGGCCCCAGTCTTCCCTTTAGTTATCGTGGCAGTGTTGATTTCCCATTCCTTCTTCATTGTAAATCCAAAATAGGGTTTTTTCGATCCATTGGAAACAACGACAACACCTTGAATTTTCCTATTTTTGAGACAATTCTCAATTTGTTCCCCTGTAATAACGAGATTTGAAAATCCATAAGCACTTCCAACCATCCTATCTAGATAGGGACATTGGAGGGTACTCATAAACATGTCAACCAGTTCCCTCTCTAGTAGGGGAGGTTAAACTCTGGCAGTTAGCTCCCTCCATCTTCGCGCATACTCTTTGAAGGACTCATCAGTCTTCTGAGTTAAGCTTTAAAGTTGAGTACTATTAGGAGTCATATCAGTATTGAATTGGTAGTGCTTGAGAAATGCCTATGCCAATTCTTTCCATGTTCTGATGTAAGTGCGCTCGAGTTGCATGTAGCATTCAAGAGACGCCCCACTAAGGCTATCTTGAAAGAAATGTATCAGTAACTTCTCATCGTTCGAGTAGGCATCCATCTTCCTATAGTAAGATCTGATATGAGTTATAGGATAGCTAACCCCCTATATTTCTCAAAGTCAGAGACTTTCAACTCCGCAAGGATTTTAATGCCCAAAACTAGACATGTGTCAGCAGCATCTAAGCCAAAGGCATTGGAACCTATAATGGCATTCATATTCTCTTCCAAGACATAAAACATTTTCTCTACCTCAGCAGTTAGGGGCCCAAAGGCGTCAAGTGTTGAATTAACTCTTAGGATGAAGAAAGTATCATGTTGATTGTGCACTTCAAGCTAATATCCTGCTCCATTGACAATAATGTTAAATGTAGTCCCAATGTTCTTATTCACGGGACCTCTCTCGGGAGGTGGATGGGTACCAACTAGTGGATTCACCGGGGGTGGCACAAGAGGATTCACAACAGCAACCCTTAGGGTGGCTTGTCTTAACTCTTCTTGGCCTCTAGCCATAAATTGGATGGTCTCCATGAGCTGACCCATTTTAGTCCTCATGGTGATCATGCCTTCCCTCATCACAACTTCATGTTGCTCTAGTTGATCCATCAACAATCTTTGATTGTTAAGAGTACTGTAACGGTGTCGGGAAGTCATTTTAACAGTCGAAGATTCTGAGTAAAAGGCCAAGTGATAATGAGTTTTCTTTGTTTTATTTTATGAAATACATGATGACGCATGAATGTCTGCGAAAAAAGTTTTCATATTTCCAGGGAATTATAAGATTTTGGGATACTCAACAAAGACTAAAGCTTTTGGATTCCCTAGAAATATGTATGCTAAAATTAGTTTTTTTTATGGTGATATGATATAATGGCATGCAACATCATAGATTCAAAGGTTCTCCATATTCTGGATAATGTGTATACATTCCTCAAGGTAGGTAGAGTTTTAGATTTTCTGCGAAAACCCACATCCCTTCACAAGTAGGTTCTAAAGCTTTATGAAGGTTGTCAAAGTCACGGATCCTAGGATGAGGATACCGTTATCGTCACAAAATTACTTGCGAGCCAACAATACTCTCAAGAGGATCTACTCTAAGTGAGATCAGCCCTTGACTGCAAAAGCCACTAGTTTACTAAAGGTCCCTAGAGTCACAGATCCCTCCTTGAAAGCATTGTCATCGTCGCAAAATAACTTACGAGCCAACAATACTTCCTGAGGAATCTACTCTAGGCGGGATCTTTGCACACACCCATAAATACAATGATGTCTAACAAGTCGGTACTACGCAACCACCATTCTATCTTAGGTGTTCTCTCAAAGCCTGGGTAGTGGGCTTATCACTCAATAGTATCATGAAACCCAACCTATAATAGAGAATACAACAAATATATTCAGAATATATGAAATATAAAAATAAATAAGTACAATAAAAGAAATAAAGTAAAGAAATAAAGATAAACACCCAAAGCACACAAAGAAAACAAACAAAATTGGGCTTTACTCGCTTAGGAAATCCCCAACAGAGTCGTCGGCTGTCGCGCCGCGAAAAATATATAGTCACCACCAAACTTTATTTATTCCAAAGGAAAGGGAAAATATCGATAAAACCCTTAAAAGAAAAGAAGATGATCGTCGCAATAAAATTCGGGTTCAGGAATCGATTATGCAAAGGGAAGATATTAACACCCCTCACATTCGTTGTACTCGATGAGAACCGCTTTGATTGTTCTACGCTGATGGATGTTATTATCTAAAGGTTACCTGCGATTAGTTTTAATTAGGGAAAAAATAAGTTTATTAATTAATGTGTTCGCCAAGGATTTGAACCCCCGTGTCTACATATTCTCATGGTGCAATGAGAAAATCAGAGCTCCATAGTTCGTGGTAGAAAATATGGATGTGTTGGTTGTTTTTATTGAACGATGTTAACGTTCGCGTTCTAGCAGTTAAATGTTGCTTGTATGCTCGTGTGTGGAAGACTTAAGTGTTGTTTGTATTACGGTAGAACGGAAGTAACATGTCCCTTTTGAAAGGTTTTGAATGCCTTAAGGCGAGAAAACTTGGATTTGTTAGGTTGTGATTGATTTTAAGTAGGAGACAAGTATCTTATCACAAGCTAAGTATGACCGGCAGCCCAAGTACTTGGGAGCTGAAAGGACAAGTGCATCCTGACCTTGCTTTTCCATCCCTTTTTTTAATGAAATTTATGAGGCGAGTTTAATCGTTGGTACTTAGAGGGAGACAAGCATCTAACCATAAGCTAAGTATGGTCGGAAATCAGAATACTTGGGAGCTGAAAGCACAAGTGCATCCTAACCTCTCTTTTCACCCCATGGGGACCAAATTAAACTCGTTTGTTTTTAAGTGTTTTAAATGGAAGACAAGTATTGAGCCATTAGCTAAGCACAATTGACAACCCAAGTACTTTAGAAATGGTGTGGACAAGTACGTACACCCCCTCCTTTTTCATCTGGTTTATTGTAAAATGTTTTGAAAATGACTTGACATTGGATCTAGTGTTTGAGGTTGAATATGGCAATTGTGTAAGTTAAATGGAAGAGGTATTTGATGTTGGATCAAGCACCCGTGTTGCATTCAATTAAGTTTGATTTGGAAAATACTTGGCGTAGAAAATCAAGTTTATTTTTATTCTTTTGGAAAAGGTCCTTTTTATACCGCTTTTGATTATTTTTAATTTAATGGGTGAATGCTTGATCTAAAGGATCAAGTATGGAATCGTGTAAAAGATCTAATCCAATTTATATGACCAAGGGATTTGTGATACTCAAATGGATGAAAATCTAAGGGAACTATGAGAAATCATACAACAAAAGGTCCAATATCAAAGTAATTAATTGATGAAGAATGATCTTAATCAACTAATCGAGGGGATGAACATGCCAAAAATACACCAAGCATATGGAAATGATAAATCAACAAGAAATATGGAATTAAAAATTAGAATTAATAAAAAGTTAGACCTAACCTTAATTAGTTAAAAAATTCTAATCAATTAATCAAAATCAAAACTAATCCTAATTAGGGTCTAATCCAAGAATTATGCAATTTCATGTGTGTATTTTCTTTAGTATTTTCATGAATTAAAAGCAATTAAAAAACAACAAACACATCTATAATACTAGCTAATCCAGCAGGGGGTGTGCCTGGCCCAAGGGTGTGCAGCCAGGAAATAGGCGTTTGGCTCAGGAAGAAGGCCCAATGTGCATTTTTGTTTGTGGCCTGGTTTCAGGAGGGAGTGCCAAAGCAAAAAAGGGGTGTATGGATGGAAAAGAACCATGGGCCCAAGGGTTGTAGTGAAGCCCACACGAAATGCAAGGTTTTAATTCATTCTTTGTTTCATCAAGTTCACGATGCTTCTCTCTCAAATAATACTCCCTCGCTGGCGCCTTTCCCCTCCAACCGGAGGCGGAAGAATTGAGAGAGTGATTTGCATAAAAATGTTCAAAGGTTTCGATGAATGAGGAGGAATATGATTATATAGATGAATTCCCAAACTGTTTCGGGAAGTTTTCCGGGCAGTGGTTGTTAGAGTAAGGGCACTATTATGGTTAGTGAATTTCCAAGAGTAAGTTAGTTGGATCAATTAAGAGAGTTAGATTTTATGTTAAATTGTTAGTTGAAACTGTTGGAAGTTAGGATTGGTTAGTGAAGTGAAATGTTATGAAGTTAGTTGTTGAATTTGTTATGTGGTGCTAATTGATTTGCTAATTTGAAGTGAATTTTGCAACTATTTTCATAACTATGCAAGCCATGTTTTTGATTTGAATGCCATGTGAAATGAAGTTTTTGTTGTTTTGAAATGATGCAGGCTATTAATTGATTTGAATGTTACTGCAAAATGAAGTTTAGTTGTTGAACTGGTTTAGATTTAGATGGTTGTTGGTGAAGAATAGTGATGATATTAGTTAGTTAGTGTAGGATAGTGATGGTTAAGGTTGTTAGAACTATGTAGTTAATGAATGCAACTGTCATGCTATGTGAATTGGAGTTTTTGGATTGAATTGTGAATTTGGATAATGAGGTTAACTAGCTTTTTTGAAGTTGGGCTGTTAAACCATGTTAAAATTGGTTTAATTAAAGGTTAGTGTGATAAGTAACATCAGTTAGATAAAAAAGTAAATGATATTGGAGTTAGTTAAATGTTGGAATTGTTATTCATGTTAATGCAACTGTTAAGCCAAAATGGACTTACTAACTCATGGCTCATATAACTAGGACTTAGTTGGATTCTAGAAGTGTGTCTAAACTGCTATCGTTGTGGTGATCACTACTTGATGTATGTGGTTGATTATGACGTTGCTAGAAATGGTTAACTTGAGCTATGTTAGAATAGGAGTTAACTAGTTATTTTGGATTTCATGATTTTCATTTGTTGGCTATGCATATTGAATTGTGTATGTGTATATGTTTGGTTGGTATGGACTGTATGTTGATTGTGTGTATGTGTGCACACTTTTGCAAGGTCGGTATGTGCTTGAAATGAAGATGTATGGCATATCATGGCACATAAAGATGGAAATTTGGAAAACATCAAGACTCATAAAGAAGTTTGAAGACTTGGATGGGATGAATTGTAAATGAAGAAAAAGTGAGGATTAGGGTTTAGGATTAGTAGTTGACTTTGGTCAACTGTTTAACTGAAAAGTCAACAGTTTGACCAAAAGTCAACTATAGTTCAAAGATGTGCAATCTTGTATGGACTTTGTAATTTGGATTTTTGTAATGTAATGCTTTGATGAATTGTAATGAAAAATGGCTTTGTTGAAATGAATGATGTCTTGTGCTTTAAGAAGAATAATCTCCCTCCAAAAATTAAATTTGAATTTGATCTTGAATCTTGAATACTTGAATTACAAAACCTTGAACCAAATGAACAACCAAACAACTAGCCATATATTATTTTCATAAAGAATGGTTAACAGAAAGTCAACCTTAAAGTTGACTTTTGTTGACCAAGATCAAACCTGAGAATGATTTCGAAATCTCAATGCCATAATGCAATCCATAGTCCAAAGACCAAAGTCCAGGAATTGGGGTTCCACAAGACTTGATCCATAAAGAATGAACCAACCAGTATTGTTGTGCCAAAACAATCAAGACATACCATAATGAGATTCACAAGCTTGACCCACATCTTTCTACTATATATAGCAAAACCATTTAATCAATGATGCTTATTTTAAAAATCCAATTGTAAATGGATGACCTAAATGACTATAAATATGAAGATGAATGTAGCAATAAGCCAGATAAAAAGAAAAAAGGTAGGAAAAATTTTGGGGTATGAACCCTCACTATCATGCATGCCTAAATCACTCACAAAAGGATAATTTCCCCTATCTTAGATTTCTAACAAGGATGATGATTTCAACAACTCTTTGGATTCCTTCTCTCAAACTTTGCTCTTCTTCCCAAAATTCCTTTTGTTCTTCTACCTCTTTTTCACGTATGCTAGAAATTTCTAAAACCTAATTTCTCCCAACAATTTAGTATTTATATGGGCTTTATTTTTCAAAATTACAATTTTTGTCCACTTACTCTCAACTTCTCTCCTTTCACCTCATATTCTCATCCATTCACACAAATGACCAAATTCTATATTTAATTAATTAAGTTATTACTTAAACTAAATAAATATTTCAATTAAATAAATATTTAACTCAAATAGTTATTTAATCAGGATTTATATTTTTACTATTTTATCTTATTACAAAATAATTAATATGCCTAATTATCTGTAATAATCTCAATAATATTTTACTTATCTACTCTCGAATCCCCTAACCCTGGTAATTAGTAAATTACTAAAATACTCATACACACCGGAAAAACATTAAAAGTTCAAATATAATGAATAAAACACACTAACAATTAAATAAAATACTCTATTTAAAAGTTGGGGTGTTACAAAGTTTGTTCCTTCACTCTCAAAGTGGCCATAACATCCAAAAACCCACCTCGAGCACGGGAGCGATGTTTCCATAATCGGGGTAGGACATGGGAGTGGAGAAGGGACGGGGGAAAAGAAGAAGTCCTAGTGACCACAACCCGGATACCTTGGGCATCAGCAAGGCTGTGGAACATCTTCAACTTGCTCACTTTATCCATGCTATCTACAAAAGGAAATTACACATGTTAAAAAAATGCGAAGACTCTGTTCTCACCAAAAAATCTTCTTCCTCTCCTCAAGATTAATTTCACTCAAGATAACATGAGTATCAATCTGCGTTTTCCTCACTTCGGTAGGGGGAACCTCTCTTGGACCGAACCCTTCCTCATAGCCAAGCTCCTGAAACCAACTTTGCATTTCCTCTTTCATTGTCACCTCATTCGGAGAAAGAGCGTCCGATTGGGTACAATAGGAGCCATCATCCCGATTGAGTGGATCTTAGACCAGTACTTTGGATATGAAATTCGACATTATCGAGGGGAGTCAACAGGGATATAACAAAAAATACAGTGAAAGGTAGGGGTGAAGGGATTCACTTATATAAAATGTATAAAAAAATATCTTCATCCATAATAAAGGGGTCAAACTAAGAGACGACTGGGTGAAGCTGAAGAATCCCCTGGTTGCAAAATTTGTTCGGGGATGAACACCTCAGATGAAAAAGATTAAAAAAAATTAAGAGAGGGCTCCCAGAACTTATACCCAGCCCATAACTGGAAGAACCTCACATAAACCCATGACACTTGATGAAGCTGGGAAATGGGTAATCTTCAAATGTTTAAGGACATCTATCTCGAATTTGGGAAAGGGTAGCCAAAGTCCTATCCTTGTAAACAGGCACTCATAGAACTGAACCATGCAGTCATGAAAAGAGATGCATATCCTATTATATCCCGACACTGGAATGACCGACCACTCCGAAGGCCCCGCCAACTATAATGTTAACATCACCAAGGGAAGCCTCATAGCCTAAAGAAAAGAGAGTAATCATTATCTTTGCATCCACCTGGCTAGACATCAGCATATCCCACTGGGCCCGAAGATTCATGTGTTCTAACACCTCAATGTCGTTAGGCTTGCGAACTTCAGTCCTAAGAAGAACTTGAATAAAATCTCTAGGGTGTTCCCTCCTTAGAGAATTGGTTTGCACATCTTATTCCGAAACAACCGGGGGAGGGCGGGCATTGGGACCTTAACGTGATTCATTCCTCTGGCTACATTTGTTATAAAGTCGTCTAAAGACATTGATGGAAAAGTTTCTTCCTCTAAAGAAGCTTCAGACATCCCTTCTGGTCCAGAATCGTCAGATATGTATATAATTTATGGTCCTTTGCAATCATTATTATGGAAAGGATGATAAGAATCATGGGATGACCCAGATGAAGTTTCCACCTCATAACCACTCACTAAATCGACGATGGTATCACTCGTCCTAACTAAAAAGTAGGAAACACTAAAGAAAAAGTTTGAGTTAGAAAGGTGCCTAGTTAAAAGAGATTGATGAAGTAAGAGGAATAAAAAGGCGAAAGCTTTAAGCAAAAATCTGAATCACTCCTGGTGATGCTCTCAGGAAAAAGGAACGAAGATGTTTATATGGAAAAGAAACTGAAATCTTGAAATCTAAAAAGTTATGAAAACTCACAAAATATTTAACTCACCATATTTATAAACTCCGACAGCTGAAGGATCAAGACCAACTATGAATAGGGATCACAAGGTCAGCGACTAGAACTCCATTCATGGAAACACGCCAAACTCAAGTGAACTTAAGCACTCAATGAACTGCATAACACCTTAGCTGGACATGTCAATGCACATGTCAAGAATGAGTGACAAAGCGTGTCAATGATAAAAATGCACTAAATGTGCCAGTTCCCCATTACTTTTCATAACTAATCCCAAGCGATTCAGTTCTACTTCACACCCGACTATGACACGGAGGCCAGTCAATGATACTTAAGACTTACCTCGACTTTTTTAGTGTTCGTCTAAGCCTTGGGGTAACTGTTATGGACTAGCCAAATTCCCTATTGACCAAGGCCCGATCCATATCAAGCCCATTCTATTCTACCTAAATATAAAAATGGTTCACATGCGATGAGAAGACACATAATCTCTGATCTCCAATTTCATATTACTCGTCTTAAACCTTGAATTGACTTGGGCGTTGGAATGCAAACCATGTAGGTCCACCCTGCACCGCCGTAAAGAAGACCAGAGCCACTATTTAAAATTAATAGTTATCAATCTCTAATCATTTTTGGTTCCTTCATGAGGATATAATATCCATTTCTGGTTCCTGAACAGAACACTCCATAATAACAAAACTACAATATTCTAATATACCAAAATATTTAATATCTCAACAACAACAACAACAATAAACATATCACTTATCTCAAAAAACCAACTAAGATAAAACCGTCATTAACATTCTCACCAACAAAAAAATAAATAAACCTTTAGGGTTTAGGTACTAAACATAAAGAACAACAACATAATCACAATATATCTCAACAACATTACTGTTACATGCATGGTAGATATGTCTTACATATCGAAAATGTTATGAAGAAGTCAAAGAGCTAAATATCGTATGAGTTTCATCTTTCCTTTATACAAGTATCGTTCGTGTTCATTCTGTTAGACGATAGGACTAGATCTAGAGGGGGGGAGGGGAGGAATAGATCCCAAGTTAAAAATTTATTTAGAATTTTTTTGACGCGGAAGCAAGTTTCAAATATTTCCCGGATCCAAAATCGTCGAACATACTATTGAAAAGCTCAGATATGCGTAATAGTACCAATAGAATGATAATAACCAACAACTATCAAGCACAACTAATTGAATACTCTACAATAGTAAAAGTCTATCTCCAACGATATCCACACACAAAAAACTAAGTCAAACAATTTGGTGAACACTTGATATGCGAAAAACAAACTTTGGAATTTTATATGGTGTTTGTTGTTCTAAGAAATCCAATCACAACCAAATGGTTAATGATTAATACAACAAACACAAGATTCAAAATGTAATCAAAATTATAATCCAAATTCTATTGATCCGGTGATCAAAGCAATCGATAATTTACAAATAGAAAAATAAAAGATATATATATATATATATATATATATATATATATATATATATATATATATATATATATATATATATATATATATAGATATATATAGATATCTATATATATAGATATATATATAGATATCTATCTATCTATCTATCTATCTATCTATCTATCTATCTATCTATCTATCTATCTATATATATATATATATATATATATATATATATATATATATATATATATATATATATATATATATATATATATATATATATATATATATATATATATATATATATATATATATATATATATATATATATATAGATAGAGAGAGAGAGAGAGAGAGAGAGAGAGAGAGAGAGAGAGAGAGAGAGAGAGAGAGAGAGAGAGAGAGAGAGAGAGAGAGAGAGAGTACACAAGGATTTGTTTAGGAAATTTCCCAATCGACCTCGCTATGGGTACGTCTACCCTCAATTCGAATTCAAATTGAGATGTTAATATAATATATCTTATTTTGCAAGTGTATGAATACAAGAGATGAGAAATCAAATCCTATAAATCCTAAGTTTGTTCTCGACTCTAGCACCTCCAAAAACTTTGATCAAAGATTGATCGAGTCACGAACAATGCCGCTTCAATTCACCAGTTGTTGTTACTTCCTTGCACGACCTTCTTATCTCAAGGCTTTCATCCGGCTGAATTAATCCCAAACGCTCACTTGTTGAACCCAAGATTTGTCAACATGATTCACCGTTTCACGCTACTCCCTTGCTGACACACCTAGTCTCAAGGCTTTCACTCAATCGGATCCGAATTGCACAATCTTGTCAAAAACCTTCAAACCTTAAAGATCTTGAAGGAAAACCCCAAACCAGTTTTCTTATTTGAATCCCTTAAAGACTGCAACCCAATATTCTCGGTACAACAAACCTAATTGGGCATTATCAATTCTAATCTAGATGACACCCAGTCAAAAAATGATTATGTGTAGTTTGATTGTGTGTATGCATAGATTGAATTGAAGATGATGAGATGCTTTAAAATCCTGGATTCATGTAGGTTTTACTCACTCTAGAAACCTTACTAGAGAATGATGCATGTATGAAGTATTTATATGCATGGGTGATTTAGGGCAAAAGGAAATACAAAGAAAGATAGAAAAATTGTAATTTTTGAATCAACTATCGGATAGGTCGACCTATACAGGTTATGTGTCGACCTGTTTGATGCATAGGTCGACCTGTCCAAGGTCATGTGTCGACCTATGACATTTATGTGCTCCCTATGTGTTGATCTGAAGACTCAACATATAAAACAGAGGCCACAAGATTTAATACATCAGCATATGTGTAGACCTATAGCTAATAAATCTTTTCCATAGGTCAACCTGTAGTTCTATGTGTCGACCTATAGCGAGAATTTTTTTCCATATGTCGATCTATAGTTATATGTGTCGACCTGTACTGCTATTTTTCACAAAAAGTGATTTTTCATGCATGTTTGATGCATGAGATCTTTTCCACATTGTTTTCAAATACTTTTATGCCTTCTAATGCTAAGATGCACATATAGATTCAGAGGATACCGTCCAATATACATTTATGCTAAAGTATCATAGTTTTGACATCATACAAAACACATCTAATAGAAGTTGCACTCTGATCGGAAAAATAGCAAGTGTACTATTTTTACCGATGTAGTAATAAGGAGTTTTATTTCCAAGTATCGATCTCAAGGATTGCGTAGGAAATACTTATTTTAATTTGATTCTATTAGAACAAAAAGATAATGGTTTGGTTGTTTTGGAATTTAGAATAGTAAACACAAAAATAGTAGAAATAATTGATTAAGATAAAATATGCTAGGGTGGGTGGTTGATTTAACCAGTTGTGAATTCAGTCAAGATTTCCTTCATACATATGAAACATTCAATCACCTAACCTCAGAATGTTCTTCCTTAAGTCCTTAAGGAAGAAACTATTAAACTACCAATTCTTACTCAAATGTCCATTCAATTAATCACTGGTTTTAATTATAAACAATATCAAGGTTTACGGTGATTTACAAAAGTTACTAGTCCTAGATGATGCATTCATAAACCCAATTGTGTGAAAACCCTAACAATCACAATCCTGTTATTGAAAGTCATAGATCAATTTGTATTTGTCCGATACAAAATCATAATAACATCACACAATTGAATTGAAATAAGTAACATGGTAATCAAGAAATCATTTGTTCAAATTCATAACATACGATCACATCAGGACCACCCCCCCTAGCATAAGGGAGTTTATCCTCTCATAGTACTCAAAGAATTCATAATGTAAAGATTAGACATTACAAAGAATTAGGAGATTTTGATCTTCAATGGTTGATGCCCTTGAATCTCGCCATCTTCAAATCCTTCGTAGTAGCTATCTTTTCCAATGCAATGTTTTCTTTCGTCAGTCCAAAAGTGCCTTCTCCTTTCTCTTCCAAGCCTTCTTATAGCTTCAGATCAATCTCTTCCAAGCAAAAGGTCCAAACTACCCTTAATGAGCAGAATCGGTTCACAAAGCAAAAGTTAGGGTTTCCAAGCTGCGCCCAACAACACGGCCGTGTGTCACCACACGGGTGCCCGTGTTGCTCTCCATGATAATTATTTTCAACACAAGCTACAGAGGCAACAACACGGGCCGTGTTCCTCCACACGGGTTCCCGTGTTAATGCACTGTTTTAAACAACACGGCCGTCACCACACGGGTGCCCGTGTTGATCTCTGTTTTTCTCCTCCCATTTTGCTCTGCCTGATCAACAACACGGGCAGTGTTGTGGCACACGGGTGCCCGTGTTGACCTGCTGTTTCTTCACATTTTTGCCTTTCTGAGTATCTATAGCTTCACCATTATTGCTTTTAAACCTGTGCAATGGCCTGTAACAATGACACTACCAAACGAAGCATAAACGAGATCTTTTTGACATAAACTTGTAATCGAATGCAATGCGATACCAAACCAACAAAACATGATAAATGACTCCGAAGCAACTAAAAACAAACATAAATCTTACCCAAGTGATGAAAATATGTCGGATTAACGGTGGGAATTCAATGGAAATGGTGACCGATCACAACCCCAAACTTGTCTCATTGCTTGTCCTCAAGTGATGTATTGAGTCCAAACAAAGGTCACCCCCGAATTCATTTTCCATAATGCAACCTAGTCTTTCACCATTTGTGTTCTTCCTTTTCAATCGAGTTTCAGGTCTCTCCGATTCAGGCAGTTTACCATATTTCCACATCAGAAACCTCTTCACCTGTAAGCTTTTCACACACTCACAATATCTCTCAGGGTTAGGTGTGTATACTCACAACACAGTATGCAATACCAAACTCTTAACTTTGAATACATTCTAATGTCACTACCACAACAGATTCCACACACTTTTCGAGGTCTTTTTGGGTTGTAACGGGGCTTGGGTACGGTTGGATAAACAAAAAAAAATGGATAACGAAGGGTTTTGAACTCGGTAGTCATGTTGTGTGATTTTTCTTTCTCTTTTTCTCGTGCATCACGTATAATCTGGGGGTTAATTTCACTCTTTTGACTCTTTTTCTACTCAAATTTTTCGAGCATTTTATATGTGTTAGAGTCTTAAGTCTCGGCAAGTGCATTTTTCTCTTTTGTTTTTTTTTCTTTTCTCTTTTTTTTTTTTTCTTTTTTTTCTTTTACAGAACATACATACTCTTTTTCTTTTTGTATGATCTCTTATTATGCACTTGCCTTCTCTTTCAAGATTTCCACCCCAAACTTAGTTTTATTGCACATCTTGCAATTCACACAATCATACCGAGTTATGGAAAAAAATGAATGATTAAAAGTTAACAGGGGGTTTATGATGAATAATGCTTAATAGTTAACAGGGGATTTATGATGAATAAAATGGCTAAGACTCAACGGGGTTCACGAAGGGAAACATACAGATAGGGATGGTTAGAAAGGCCCTGGCTAAACAAACAACTTGCCTCAGTGTGTGTTGTCATGTTGTGACGTGTCAACAGGACATACGCAAAATCAGAGTGATAAAGTCATACCTGGCTGAACTCTCATGCTGATATTTAGTGTTTGGATTTTTGTGATCTCACCATGTTGGTTAGCTTGCAAGCTCTGAAGCCTCCTCGTGTTATGTGGTTCTTTTCTGACTTGGTTTTTCCCTACCGCTCTCTTGGTCCGGTGTCCCCAAATTGTGTCCGACTTATTTTCCCAAGGTTGCATCAACTTCCGGGGTGCCTTATCAGCCTAAGTTTGAGGGGTGTCCTTCATCCACTACCATTGATCCCGGGCTTGTCCAACCGTTTCTCATCACTCTGTACACACAGTAGGTCCAAAAGAATAGAAAACAAACAAAACAAACAAACATACTAATATAACGATAACATAACAAAAACAAAACAAATAGAAAGAAAATAAAAACATGAAAGGAGAGACCCCCCCCCACTTGAACTAAACATTGACCTCAATGTTTAAATTCAAACACGAAGGGGACTTACAGTGATCACTGTTGTGGAGGAGGCAGAGGATCGTGCGGGAAATGCAACATCAAACGTTGCATCATGGCTTGCATGTCATCCATGACTGTCCCTTGCCGGAACAGTTCCACACTCTGTCTATCTAATTCCGCACCTTGTCTGGTCTGCTCGGTGCGGAGAGTTCCCATCTCAGTCTGGATCCAACCCCACTGGTCCTGAGACATAAAGGAGGATCCTTCACCATGTAGGCTCGAATCATGTGGGGGTGGTATACCGTGGGTAGCTGGCCTCTCATCTTCTTCCATGTCCTCACCTAAAAGGTCAAGGTCAAACTGAGCATCTTCCCCTACAGCTTGGGTTGAACCTGTGTACAACCAGTTAGCAACATTGGCAATGCTAATGGACCCAGGTGCTGGTAGTGCGAGCACTTCCACATTGTGAATCACCAGAGCGTAATGAGTCGACCTGATGGCAATCATTTGCTGATTGACTAGAGTGTGCATGTCAATCTTAGTCTTGCCCATCACTGCAGTCTCTTCCAGCAAGAGTTGATCATACCCAAAGTGGCCCGCAATCTGCGTGATCATACCACCCACGGAAATATCACCGGTAGTTGCGTGGCCAACCTGCTTCAAATGATTGGCGGCAAAAGCCGCTGCATGGATTCGCTCATTGTGGGCCATGCAATGAAGAAAAAATAACTCTCTCTTAGCAGCGACCCCGGTACTATCACCCCGTCCGAACAAGGTGTAGGCTAACCCTTTTTGTGCGTATCTGAAGCACGGGTTATGAATTCCAGAAGCTTTTCCCGAGCTAGGGTTATAACCAGTTTTACCTATAATTGCCCTCCAGAAATCAATAGCCGAAAAAGTGTCCGGAGGGGTTCCGGGTCCAGATACCGGGAGTCTCAGAATACTCCCAAGTTCCTCAACAGATAACTCGTGGTCTTCATCAAACAAGCAGAAAGTAATTTGACCATAAAATTCCATCTCCGAACCTATCCACCTTCTCCTCATTTTGAACTCAACCGTACTTAAGAATTCAAGCGTGATACGAGCGAAGGTCGGTGCTTCGAATTGCATAAATTCTAGCATACCGATGCTGTGAAACATGTGGTGTACCTCTTCCTTTAAACCTAACTCATCCAGTGTAGCATCACACATATATCGTGTCGGAATAACCTTATGTTTAGCGAGAATCACATACCTCTCTTGATGATTCGGTTGGTCAAACAGAATGCCATGAGGATTTGTAGAGCGTCTAACCCGTTGCTTCGGTCGAGAAGACGTGGCTACATCCTTCTCCTTGCTTATACGCTTTGGGGGCATAATGGTACCTGCAAAAAAAATCAAAATCCAAAGAACAGATTAGTGAAAACTGCCACCGTCACTGTGTAGAGGACGGCGAGAGGAACAATTTTTGTGAAGGTGAGATGAGGTTAAAGTGAGTAGAGCTATGAGAAAAGTGAAGCTTAATTTGATGGAGGCTAGGTTAACAATGGAGGAAGAGGGAGAGAGAGGTTTCAAAAATCAGAAAAAGTGAGAATAAGTGGTGGGGAAGAGATGTAATAGCAAGTGGGCCCCAACATTAAAAATACCCCAAATCACAAAATTTCAAAAATTAATCCGTTACAAACAACACGGCCGTGTTCCTGCACACGGGCGCCCGTGTTAATTCACTGTTTTAATTAACACGGCCGTGTGTCACCACACGAGCGCCCGTGTTAATCCACTGTTTTGATTAACACGACTGTGTGTCACCACACGGGCGCCTGTGTTAATCCACTGTTTTGATTAACATGGCCGTGTGTCACCACACGGGTGGCCGTGTGGATGCCCTGTTTTCCTCAATTTCTGAATTCTGCACTGATTCTTTGGTCTGGCATCCTTTCGCTGGGAAGTGATTATGACTATACTCTCCAAGTTCCACTCCTTACCTGCAACAACGTTTCATACCCACACAGAAAAAAAAAGAAAAAAAAAAGTTAACAATCGAACACGTGGGTTGCCTCCCACGAAGCGCTTCGTTTAACGTCGCATGGCTCGACGGTTGTCCACCTCATTAGGCGAGGCGCATATGGTCAATCAATCCAGGTTGTTGGCCTCTGTAATAGGGCTTCAGCCTCTAGCCATTCACCTTGAATATATCTCTATTGTTTTGGTTCTTAATCTCTATTGCTCCGTGGGGAAAAACCTTATGCACGACAAATGGCCCGGACCATCTCGACTTCAATTTCCCAGGAAACAACTTGAGCCTTGAATTGAACAACAATACCGGTTGTCCTTCCCAGAAATCTTTCCTAATGATTTGCTGATCATGCCACTTCCGTGTTTGCTCCTTGTACATCTTTGCATTCTTATATGCCTGATTACGAAATTCTTCTAACTCGTGAAGTTGAAGAATTCGGGATTCACCGGCTTTTGCAAGATCACAGTTTAAGAACTTGGATGCCCAAAAGGCTTTATGCTCTAATTCCAGAGGAAGATGACACGCCTTACCATAAACTAGTTGATACGGAGACATGCCAATTGGGGTTTTGAAAGCGGTTCGGTACGCCCATAACGCGTCATCTAATTTGATTGCCCAATCTTTTCTTGAAGCACTCACTGTCTTTTCCAAAATCTGTTTAATTTGCCGATTAGACACTTCAACTTGCCCACTCGTTTGGGGATGATATGGTGTGGCAATCTTGTGCTTCACATTATATTTCTTCAATAAGTTCTCCATGAGCTTATTCAAGAAATGTGTTCCTTCATCACTGATAAGTGCTCTAGGCACACCAAACCTTGCGAAGATGTTTTTTTTGAGAAAGTTTACCACTACTCTCGCATCATTAGAAGGGAGGGCTACGGCTTCCACCCATTTGGAGACATATTCCACATCCACCAGAATATAATTTTTTCCAAATGAGGGTGGAAATGGCCCCATAAAGTCTATCCCCCAAACATCAAATAATTCCACTTCAAGCATGCCCTTTTGAGGCATCTGATTCCTCCTAGAAATATTTCCTGTCTGTTGGCATCTGTCACATTCCTTCACAACGACTTGGGCATCCTTAAACAACGTGGGCCAGTACAACCCTGATTGGAGGACTTTTACGGTTGTCCTGTCTCCACTAAAGTGTCCCCCATAATCTGAGTCATGACATGCCTTTAAGACTTCATTTTGTTCTTCCTCAGGGACACATCGACGAATTAGTCCGTCTACCCCTTTCTTATACAAGAATGGTTCGTCCCACAAATAAAACCTGCAATCATGAAGAAACTTTTTCTTTTTGTTATAATCAAAGTCGTCAGGAATTATACCACCTACCAGGTAGTTTGCGTAGTCAGCAAACCAAGGAACACCCACCACCATGAGGATTCTTTCATCTATAAACTCGTCCTTTATGGGATGTTCCTCTTCCGTCTCTTCAATCGGAGACATTCGAGACAGGTGGTCAGCAACGGTGTTTTCACACCCCTTTTTGTCTCGAATTTCAAGGTCAAATTCTTGCAACAGCAAGATCCATCTGAGCAGCCTTGGCTTTGAGTCCTGTTTAGAAAAAAGATATTTCAACGCAGCATGGTCAGTATAAACAATTACCTTTGTTCCCAACAAGTATTGCCGAAATTTGTCAAAGGCACAAACCACAGCCAGTAACTCCTTCTCTGTGGTTGCATAATTCATCTGGGCTGGATTCAACACATGGCTAGCATAGTAGATGACGTGGAGACGTTTGTCTTTTCTTTGCCCCAAGACTGCCCCTACTGCTATATCGCTCGCATCGTGTAACACCCTTCTAAAATACCCCAAATGTTTAATTAAAATAATAAACATATAACAATCAGAGTAATTATGCAATTCAAGGGTGTCACACACTTATTCACACCATTTCAACAATATAACGGTCATACTCTTTTGTTAATCCAAAACATAAACGTTTGCATAAATCGCAGCGGATAGAAAGCATTTTACATGAAAATTATTCAACAAAATAAAAACATCCCGTCCCGATGTTACATCTATCAGAGCACGACCCACTAAGGAGACTACACTAGACTCCAAGCATTCGATTCTACTCAACTCATTTCTCGTTACCTGAAAAATAGTTGTAAGGGTGAGTTCCTCAATCAATATAATGAGTATTATAAAATATCATGTTATGTTAAGTGATGCAACACACTTCATCACCATAATCAAAACACACATTCAGGAACAACATATTAATTCAAACATCATACTCAAATAACAGCACAACAATACCAACACAAACACACGTGTAATATTGGAATACATCCATTCATATTACACGCCATACATATATTATGCAATGAGACTCCATGCATGCGGTACCGACTATGTGTGAACATATAGTTCAACCTCACCGTCCAAATCCAGGCACGGCTACCAAGCTCACTAGTCCCACTCATTTGAGACATAGTGACTCACTCACTAATTCCTCACCATGGGAATTAGCTACCACCCCAAATGGGCCATGCTATGCACGCTAATCACCTAGCATGCAAACATCAACAACAACAATCACAATGATTTACTCACTAATTCCTCACCATGGGAATTAGCTACCACCATACGGCCATAATATGCATGCTAATCACCTAGCAATGCAACATCAACAGCAATTTAAGAATAGACACATGCTCACACTCTAAGCCATAAAATAGTCTATTCACAAATGCATACATTCACATCATCATGTATACCATCACTTATCATCAACAAAAGCATATCATATCATGCCACATAATAAATCATAGTATTAGCACACTCTACTAATACCTATACTATTCAAAACAACGGGAATTGATCCCTACAACATCATACCTCAGCTAAGTACATCACTCAGCCTAAACAACCAAAAACTGCATAACCATTGTTCAGGAAAATCAC
The DNA here is from genome assembly GCF_024323335.1 of Lathyrus oleraceus. NCBI lineage: Eukaryota > Viridiplantae > Streptophyta > Magnoliopsida > Fabales > Fabaceae > Lathyrus > Lathyrus oleraceus. Next base: position 190,128,715 of record NC_066580.1, on the reverse strand, counting down.
AAATCTGCCCATACGCGTATTGCCCATGCCCATACGCGTATTGCCCATTCCTGACCAAATCCATACGCGTAATGCCCACGCCCATACGCGTACCAACAGAGACAATTTCACGTTCAAAACATCATCTTTTTCACTCATACGCGTATGGTCTACCCCATACGCGTACCACGCACAGGATACGCGTATCACACGCGTATGGCGCGTATCAGCGCCAATTTTCCCCTTTTCCAAGCCCTCCCATACGCGTATCGCCTAGTGCCATACGCGTATGACCAGAATCCAGTTTTCCAGATCTGCTATGGGTTTTCTCTGCTACGAGATCTTCCAAACCCAACCTTCCACAGTCCAATTTTACACAACGATCAACCATATTATCAGATACAGATCATACACATTTCGACAACGCAATTTACTAACCTTACTACATCTAATTCCTACGAATTTCTTCCAATTGGGATCCAAATTTCGTTCATCAAATGTTTCACAGATTCAGCATACATCATTCTAATCAGAGTCAAATTCATGGTTTATCACTACCCATTACATGTTATCCCATAAGACCCATCAAACGACGATAAACCCCCCTTACCTGAGTTAATCCGACAATTCCGTTAGCTTCAAGCTTTTCCTCTTCTCTTGCTCTGCCTCTTTTCCCTTTCTCTTTCAGCCGCTTCTCTTTTCCTTTTTCACGTGAAAAACCCTTTTCCAAAAATTAGGACTTTTTATTATTCCAACTTATATACTCCAATAATAAAACCCAATAATATTATCCCAATAATAATATTAATAATCCAATAATTTTCTAATTATTTAATTAAATTAATAAATAAAATATTAACTTAATTTAAACAATTATCTTAATTTCATCGGGGTGTTACAACTCTCCCCCACTAAAAGAGTTTTCGTCCTCGAAAACATACCTCAGGCGAACAACTCAGGATAAGACTCCTTCATCTGACTCTCAAGTTCCCAAGTCACATTGCCACCTGCTGGTCCTCCCCACGCTACCTTCACCAAGGCGATCTCTTTACCCCGCAACTGCTTCAACTCTCGATCCTCGATCCTCATAGGTGATGTTTCAACAGTCAGGTTATCTCTCACCTGGACATCATCTACTTGGACCACATGCGACGGATCATGAATGTACCTCCTCAACTGAGACACATGAAAAACCTCATGCAAATTCGCAAGTGACGGCGGTAAAGCGATACGATAGGCTACCTCTCCTATCCTCTCCAAAATCTGATAAGGACCAATAAATCGAGGTGTCAACTTCTTCGACTTCAAAGCTCGACCAACACCAGTTATCGGAGTAACACGAAGAAACACATGATCTCCCTCTTGGAACTCAAGTGACTTCCTCCTCTTATCATGATAACTCTTCTGACGACTCTGAGCAATTCTCATCTTCTCCTGAATCATCTTAATCTTGTCTGTAGTCTGTTGAACAATCTCCGGTCCAACCACAGCACTCTCACCGGACTCATACCAACATAAAGGCGTCCGACATCTCCTACCATACAAAGCTTCAAACGGTGCCATACCAATGCTCGAATGAAAACTATTGTTGTAGGTAAACTCAACCAAAGGTAAATAACAATCCCAAGCACCTCCCTTTTCCAAAACACAAGCTCTCAAAAGATCCTCTAGTGACTGAATTGTCCTCTCAGTCTGACCATCAGTCTGCGGATGATATGCAGAACTCAATCTCAGCTTAGTTCCCAAAGCCCTCTGCAAACCTTCCCAGAACTTCGATGTAAATCTAGGATCTCTGTCCGAAACAATACTAGACGGAATACCATGCAAACTTACAATCTTCTCAATATACAACTCGGCCAATCTCTCTAACGGATAATCCATTCTGATCGGAATGAAATGAGCCGATTTCGTCAATCTGTCAACAATCACCCAAATAGCTTCAAAATTCTTATTTGTCCTCGGCAAACCAGACACAAAATCCATACTGATACTATCCCACTTCCACTCTGGAATAGCCAACGGTTGCATTAGCCCAGACGGCTTCTGATGCTCAATCTTCGACTTCTGACAAGTCAAACAGGAATAAACAAAACTCACAATTTCTCTTTTCATTCCCGGCCACCAAAATAACTTTTTCAAATCCTGATACATCTTTGTAGCTCCAGGATGAATACTCAGGCCACTACGATGTCCTTCCTCCAAGATACTCTTCTTAAGTTCGGTAACATCCGGAATACATACCCGATTACCAAATTTCAAAACACCACTCTCATCAACTCTGAATTCACCACCTTGACCTTGATTCACTAAAGTCAACTTATCAACCAAAAGCATATCGGACTTCTGACCCTCTCTAATCTCATCCAGAATACCACTTGTTAACTTCAACATTCCCAATTTAACACTATTGTGAGTACTCTCACACACCAAACTCAAGTCTCTAAACTGCTCAATCAAATCCAATTCCTTCACCATTAAGATAGACATATGTAATGATTTCCGACTCAATGCATCAACCACTACATTTGCTTTACCCGGATGGTAGTTCAAACCAAAATCATAATCCTTCAGAAACTCTAACCATCTCCTCTGTCTCATATTCAACTCTTTCTGATCAAACAAATACTTTAAACTTTTATGGTCACTGAAAACCTCAAATCTTGACCCGTATAGATAATGCCTCCATAACTTCAGAACAAAAACCACAGCTGCCAACTCTAAATCGTGCGTCGGATAGTTCCTCTCATGAACCCTCAGTTGTCTCGAAGCATAAGCTATAACCTGCTTATTCTGCATCAACACACCACCCAAACCCAACAATGAAGCATCACAGTAAACCTCAAACAGTTCCGACGGACTCGGTAATATCAGAATAGGAGCAGTAGTTAACCTTCTCTTTAACTCTTGGAAACCTTCTTCACATTTTGAGTCCCAAACAAACGCTTGCCCCTTTCTAGTCAACATCGTCAACGGTAACGCCAACTTAGAAAATCCCTCAATGAACTTCCTATAATAACCAACCAAACCGAGGAAACTTCTTATCTCAGAAACTGACTTCGGAGCTTCCCACTTAGATACCGCTTCTATCTTAGAAGGATCAACAGCAACACCACCTCTGGAAATCACATGACCAAGAAAACTAACCTCTTCTAACCAAAATTCACACTTGGACAGTTTAGCAAATAACTTCTTTTCTCGTAGAACTCCTAAAACCATTCTCAAATGCTCAGCATGCTCTTCTTCAGATTTCGAATACACCAAAATATCATCAATAAACACCACAACAAACTGATCTAGGTACGGATGGAAAATCCTATTCATATACTCCATAAATACTCCAGGCGCATTAGTCACACCAAAAGGCATTACAGAATACTCATAATGTCCATACCTCGTTCTGAAAGCAGTCTTCTGAATATCCTCAGTTTTCACACGTATCTGATGATACCCAGATCTCAAATCTATTTTGCTGAACACACTCGCACCAACTAACTGATCCATCAAATCATCAATCCTCGGCAAAGGATACCGATTCTTGATCGTCACTTTATTCAGTTGCCTGTAGTCCACACACAACCTCATAGTACCTTCTTTCTTCTTAACCAATAACACTGGTGCACCCCACGGTGACACACTCGGACGAATAAATTTCTTATCCAACAGATCTTCTAGCTGACTCTTCAATTCAGCTAACTCAACAGCAGACATACGGTACGGAGCCATCGATATCGGTCTAGTACCAGGTACCAAATCAATCGAGAACTCAACTTCACGTTCTGGTGGTAATTCATTCACTTCTTCAGGAAACACATCAGGAAAATCACACACCACTGCTAGATCACCAATCACCAGTTTATCTTTAGCCTCTAAGGTCGCTAACAGCATAAACAACTCTGCCCCATCTGTTACTGCCTCATTCACCTGCCTTGCAGATAGAAACAAACTCTTTCCTTCCTCAATCTTAGGAAAAATCACAGTCTTATCAAAACAGTTGATATAAACTCGGTTACACACCAACCAGTTCATACCCAGAATAACATCAATCTGCACTAGTGGAAGACACACTAGGTCCATCCCAAAGTCTCTACCAAAAATACTCAAAGGACAATTTAAACAAACTGAAGTAGTAGTCACTGAACCCTTCGCAGGAGTATCAATCACCATACTTCCATGCATCTCAGATATCTCTAACTTAAGTTTCACAGCACAATCCAAAGATATAAAGGAATGAGTCGCACCTGTGTCAATAATAGCTACAAGAGGAAAGCCATTAATATAACACGTACCTCGGATCAAACGATCATCTGCAGAAGTCTCGGAACCTGATAAAGCAAAGACCTTGCCTCCCGACTGGTTCTCCTTCTTCGGCTTAGGACACTGTGGACTAATATGACCCAACTCTCCACAGTTGAAACAAGTCACAGTCTTCAACCGGCAGTCTGCAGCCAAATGACCACCTTTTCCACACTTGAAACACTTCTTCTCATTACTGGTACACTCATGGATACGATGTCCAGCCTGACCACATCTGTAACACTTAGCAGGAGCACTAGAATCTCCCCCACTAGGCCTCTTCATCCCACTCTGTCTCTGGAAACCTTTGCCAGCTGCGTACGGTTTCCCACGATCAATCTGATTCTTACCTTTCCTATCAACCCTTTGCTGATAGCTCTCTGCTCTAGCCTTGGAATCCTGTTCAAAAATCCTGCAACAGTCAACCAAATCAGAAAACACCCTGATCCGCTGATATCCAATCGCCTGCTTGATCTCGGGACGCAACCCGTTCTCAAACTTCACACATTTGGAAAATTCCCCAGTAGCCTCACTATAGGGAGTATAATACTTTGACAGCTCTGTGAACTTAGCAGCATACTCAGTAACAGACCGGTTACCCTGCTTCAATTCCAAGAATTCTATTTCTTTCTTTCCTCTGACATCCTCTGGAAAGTACTTCCTCAGAAATCTCTCTCTGAACACTGCCCAAGTAATCTCAGCATTCCCAACAGTTTCCAACTCAGTGCGGGTAGCAACCCACCAATCATCAGCTTCCTCTGACAGCATATGCGTACCGAACCTGACCTTCTGGTTTTCGGCACACTCAGTCACTCGGAAGATCCTCTCTATCTCCTTCAACCACTTCTGAGCGCCATCTGGATCGTATGCTCCCTTGAACATTGGAGGATTATTCTTCTGGAACTCACTCAGTTGACGAGCAGCTCCCATTCCCACAACATTCGGATTCCCTCCAAGTACTCCAGCTAGCATACCTAGAGCCTCAGCAATCGCAACATCATCTCTACCTCTTCCAGACATCTCAATCTGAAAGTCCAACAAGCCCAACAATAAGTACCCATAGGGTTACACAACACCTATCCCGTACAGGGGAAACAGAATAATTACGACTCGACTCGACCGACTATGCTCTGATACCACTAATGTAACACCCTTCTAAAATACCCCAAATGTTTAATTAAAATAATAAACATATAACAATCAGAGTAATTATGCAATTCAAGGGTGTCACACACTTATTCACACCATTTCAACAATATAACGGTCATACTCTTTTGTTAATCCAAAACATAAACGTTTGCATAAATCGCAGCGGATAGAAAGCATTTTACATGAAAATTATTCAACAAAATAAAAACATCCCTTCCCGATGTTACATCTATCAGAGCACGACCCACTAAGGAGACTACACTAGACTCCAAGCATTCGATTCTACTCAACTCATTTCTCGTTACCTGAAAAATAGTTGTAAGGGTGAGTTCCTCAATCAATATAATGAGTATTATAAAATATCATGTTATGTTAAGTGATGCAACACACTTCATCACCATAATCAAAACACACATTCAGGAACAACATATTAATTCAAACATCATACTCAAATAACAGCACAACAATACCAACACAAACACACGTGTAATATTGGAATACATCCATTCATATTACACGCCATACATATATTATGCAATGAGACTCCATGCATGCGGTACCGACTATGTGTGAACATATAGTTCAACCTCACCGTCCAAATCCAGGCACGGCTACCAAGCTCACTAGTCCCACTCATTTGAGACATAGTGACTCACTCACTAATTCCTCACCATGGGAATTAGCTACCACCCCAAATGGGCCATGCTATGCACGCTAATCACCTAGCATGCAAACATCATCAACAACAATCACAATGATTTACTCACTAATTCCTCACCATGGGAATTAGCTACCACCATACGGCCATAATATGCATGCTAATCACCTAGCAATGCAACATCAACAACAATTTAAGAATAGACACATGCTCACACTCTAAGCCATAAAATAGTCTATTCACAAATGCATACATTCACATCATCATGTATACCATCACTTATCATCAACAAAAGCATATCATATCATGCCACATAATAAATCATAGTATTAGCACACTCTACTAATACCTATACTATTCAAAACAACGGGAATTGATCCCTACAACATCATACCTCAGCTAAGTACATCACTCAGCCTAAACAACCAAAAACTGCATAACCATTGTTCAGGAAAATCACAAATCTGCCCATACGCGTATTGCCCATGCCCATACGCGTATTGCCCATTCCTGACCAAATCCATACGCGTAATGCCCACGCCCATACGCGTACCAACAGAGACAATTTCACGTTCAAAACATCATCTTTTTCACTCATACGCGTATGGTCTACCCCATACGCGTACCACGCACAGGATACGCGTATCACACGCGTATGGCGCGTATCAGCGCCAATTTTCCCCTTTTCCAAGCCCTCCCATACGCGTATCGCCTAGTGTCATACGCGTATGACCAGAATCCAGTTTTCCAGATCTGCTATGGGTTTTCTCTGCTACGAGATCTTCCAAACCCAACCTTCCACAGTCCAATTTTACACAATGATCAACCATATTATCAGATACAGATCATACACATTTCGACAACGCAATTTACTAACCTTACTACATCTAATTCCTACGAATTTCTTCCAATTGGGATCCAAATTTCGTTCATCAAATGTTTCACAGATTCAGCATACATCATTCTAATCAGAGTCAAATTCATGGTTTATCACTACCCATTACATGTTATCCCATAAGACCCATCAAACGACGATAAACCCCCCTTACCTGAGTTAATCCGGCAATTCCGTTAGCTTCAAGCTTTTCCTCTTCTCTTGCTCTGCCTCTTTTCCCTTTCTCTTTCAGCCGCTTCTCTTTTCCTTTTTCACGTGAAAAACCCTTTTCCAAAAATTAGGACTTTTTATTATTCCAACTTATATACTCCAATAATAAAACCCAATAATATTATCCCAATAATAATATTAATAATCCAATAATTTTCTAATTATTTAATTAAATTAATAAATAAAATATTAACTTAATTTAAACAATTATCTTAATTTCATCGGGGTGTTACACATCGCACATTATCTCAAAGGGTAGAGACCAGTCAGACGAGATCACTATAGGAGCAGACACCAATTTATTTTTCAGAGTCTCGAAGGCTTCGTTGCACTTTTTGTCAAACAGAAACGGAGTATCCTTCACAAGCAGGCTAGTCAAAGGTTTTGCGATCTTGGAGAAATCTTTGATGAACCAACGATAGAATCCTGCATGTCCCAAGAAACTCCGTATACCTTTCTCATTCACAGGATGAGGGAGATTGGCGATCACTTCCACTTTTGCCTTGTCAACTTCTATCCCTTGATGGGAAATTTTATGACCTATTACTATCCCTTCTCTCACCATGAAGTGACACTTTTCCCAATTCAGAATTAGATTGGTTTGTTGACATCTTTCCAGCACAAGTGACAGATTATACAAACAATTTTCGAAAGAAGATCCAAAAACCGAAAAATCATCCATAAACACCTCCATATGCTTATAAAGCATATCGGAAAATATGGATGTCATGCACCTCTGAAATGTCGCAGGTGCGTTGCATAAACCAAATGGCATTCTTCTATAAGCAAAGATTCCATACGGGCATGTGAATGCTGTTTTTTCTTGATCCTCAGGTGCCACAGCAATTTGGTTGTACCCTGAGTACCCATCCAGAAAACAGTAGAAATCATGACCTGCCAATCTTTCCAACATCTGATCGATAAAAGGTAAAGGAAAATGATCCTTCCTTGTAGCAGTGTTCAGTCTTCTATAGTCTATGCAAACTCTCCAACCTGTAACAGTACGGGTGGGGATCAACTCATTTTTCTCATTTTTTATCACAGTTGTCCCTCCCTTCTTTGGTACCACATGAACTAGGCTCACCCATGAACTGTCAGATATTGGGTAAATTAACCCCGCATCTAATAGTTTCACAACCTCCTTGCGAACAACTTCTTTCATAGCTGGATTCAGTCTTCTTTGAGGTTGGACGACAGGTTTCTGATTATCCTCCATCAAAATCTTGTGCATACACATTGTCGGGCTGATTCCTTTCAAATCGTCCATCTCCCACCCAATAGCACCCTTGTATTTCTTTAGGACTTTGATTAGCTCTCCTTCTTGGGTCTCTCTCAAACTTGAATTGATGATTGCTGGACATTTTTCCTCATTGTCAAGAAAGACATATTTGAGATGTTCTGGTAATTGTTTCAACTCTATCCCCTTTTTTATATCCTGTTTCGATTCTGAAGATGTTTTAGGTCGAAGCTCCTCCCGCCGTTGCGGTCGGGAACGAACCCAAGGCGGTTGTTCCTTTAACATCGCTACCACTTCGGATTCTTTCTCATCAATTCCTTCAGTATCCTCAACGATAGATAAACTCAAAACTCTCTCCAAAGGAAGCTTGGGTGTTGTGATCTGCATAGATTGAGCAAAAACAGTATCCAACACTTCAATATTCTTACTCGCCCCTTCGTCATCCTTGAATTTCATAGTATCCCTCACATCAATTTTGAGCTTTTCATCATAAACTTTGAGGGTCATGGTTCCTTCCTCAATATCTATCATGCATCTTCCAGTTTCCAGGAAAGGTCTTCCCAAATGAGAGGAATCTCCTCATCTTCCGGCATCTCGAGTATCACAAAATCCACCGGGAATACAAATTTATCAATCTTCACCAGAACATCTGTTGCTATACCATAGGGTCTCTTCATAGAATGATCCACAAACTGCAGTGTCATGCGAGTATCCTGCACATCCCCTAACTCAAGTTTTTTGTAAATTGAGAGGGGCATTAGACTAACACTTGCTCCCAAATTGATCAGTGCCTTTTTGAATGATCTGTCTCCAATGGTACAAGGAATAGTGACTACACCTCTATCTTTTTTCTTCATCGGAATTTTTAGGCCCTGCAAAATAACACTACAAGTTTCAGTTAGCATGACTGGCTCGCTGTCGATCGACCTTTTCTTTGATATGATGTCTTTCATGAATTTGGCGTAGATCAACATCTGTTCCAGAGCTTCAGCAAAAGGTATGTTGATCTCGAGCTTCTTGAATAATTCTAAGAATTTCTCAAAAAAAATTTCATGGAGATCTTTCTTCTTTGTTCTTGTCGGAAAAGGAAGAATGATCTTTGGTTTTTGTTTCTCTTGCTGGCTTGTCGGCTTGACCACCACTTCTTCAGTTTGTTTTGGCTCTTCTCTAATCTCCAAGTCAACTTCCAACAATCCATCTTCTTCAACCTGTTCGTCAACTTGTGGTTCCTTAGCCTTTCCTTTTCTGGTGACCACAGCTTTAATGTGACTTTGATCACGGGGATTAACGACTGTCCCCTAGGAAGCGTGCCAGGTGCATGGGAGTTTGAAGCTAACTGTTGGGCAATTTGACCCATCTGAATTTCAAGATTTTTTATGGATGCTGTAGTGTTCTTCTGATTATTTCGAGTCTCCTCTTGGAATTGGATGTTGTGAGCTGCCATCTTTTCAATTGCGAACTCCCAATCTGCCTTCTTAGGTACCTGTTGCTGCTGCTGCTGATATTGATTTTGATATTGACCCTGTGCCTACTGTTGCACGTTCCCTCTTTGATCTTTCCATGCAAAGTTGGGATGATTCTTCCACCCCGGATTGTATGTGTTGGAGTAGGGATTGTTCTGCTTTAAAAATTTTATATCTTCGATCTGTTGCGGTGTCGCAAAGCAATGAACAGTATTGTATGGTCCATTGCAAATGTCACACACTTCACTCGGTGCCTGTTGCACTTGAGCCACTTTCTGAGCACCTATGTTTAGTGCTTTCAACCTTTTCTCTACCTCCGCAGCAACAACTTCTTCAATTTTCACCTGTTTGTTTGTTTCAAGCTTCAAGTCAATAACTGCAGATTTGCTTGATACCCTGTCATATAACTCTAAATTCTCGTTCGAGGCAATAGCTTCAATTATCTTCTTCATACCGGTGGTTGTTGCAAAGTTGGCTGAGCCACCAGCTGCTGAATCAAGGATTTGTCTCGTTTGAATTCGAAGACCATTGACAAACATTTGCATTTGTTCAGTTTCATCCATGTTGTGAGTAGGACAAGCCACTAGGATTCTCTTGAATCGTTTGTAGGCATCTCCTAGTGACTCACCCTCCTTTTGCTTAAAGTTGAGGATCTCATATCTTTTCCGCAATGACACAGATGCGGGAAAATACTCCTACAAGAATGTTGTTTCCATCTGCTCCCATGTAGTGATACTACCAACAGGTAAGGAATAGAACCACTCTTCGGCCTCATCTGCTAAGGTGAATGGGAACATACGAAGTCGGATTGCTTCTTCGCTATGTCCAGGCATTTTCAGTGTTGTGCTCATGGTTAAAAATCTCTGCAGATGCTTGTTGGCATCTTCATTCACTCTTCCAGAGAAGGACCGTCTTTCGAGTTGATTAATGGTGCTGGGATGCAGCTGAAATTGTTCCACATTAACCGGTTGGTTGACAATTGTCATACGACCACCCGGGGTGTTGGTTCTACCATAGTCACCGAGGAGTCTCTCTGGTGGTGGTGGATTAGCAGCCATGATTTCAGGAACTGTTTCCGCGTCTGAATCTGAATTTTCTGAGTGCACTGAAACAACTTCTCCCTCCGCTTTCTCTGCTAATTCCAGTTTCTTTCTCTTAGCTTGTCTTAGTCTAGCGCGAAGAGTTCTTTCTGGATCTGCGTCAAAAGGAAAATCCGCTGAGGCCTTACCTCGCATAAACAAGTTAGACAAAGATTAGAATTGAATAACAAAATTGTCACAGATAAAATTTTGGTTGGCGAGCAACAAAATTTCGATAGAATAGAAATTAAAATATGTAGTTTGGCAATCCCCGGCAACGGCGCCAAAAACTTGATCGGAAAAATAGCAAGTGTACTATTTTTACCGATGTAGTAATAAGGAGTTTTATTTCCAAGTATCGATCTCAGGGATTGCGTAGGAAATACTTATTTTAATTTGATTCTATCAGAACAAAAAGATAATGGTTTGGTTGTTTTGGAATTTAGAATAGTAAACACAAAAATAGTAGAAATAATTGATTAAGATAAAATATGCTAGGGTGGGTGGTTGATTTAACCAGTTATGAATTCAGTCAAGATTTCCTTCATACATATGAAACATTCAATCACCTAACCTCATAATGTTCTTCCTTAAGTCCTTAAGGAAGAAACTATTAAACTACCAATTCTTACTCAAATGTCCATTCAATTAATTATTGGTTTTAATCATAAACAATATCAAGGTTTACGGTGATTTACAAAAGTTACTAGTCCTAGATGATGCATTCATAAACCCAATTGTGTGAAAACCCTAACAATCACAATCCTGTTATTGAAAGTCATAGATCAATTTGTATTTGTCCGATACAAAAGCATAATAACATCACACAATTGAATTGAAATAAGTAACATGGTAATCAAGAAATCATTTGTTCAAATTCATAACATACGATCACATCAGGACCACCCCCCTAGCATAAGGGGGTTTAGCCTCTCATAGTACTCAAAGAATCCATAATGTAAAGATTAGACATTACAAAGAATTAGGAGATTTTGATCTTCAATGGTTGATGCCCTTGAATCTCGCCGTCTTCAAATCCTTCGTAGTAGCTATCTTCTCCAATGCAATGTTTTCTTTCGTCCGTCCAAAAGTGCCTTCTCCTTTCTCTTCCAAGCCTTCTTATAGCTTCAGATCAATCTCTTCCAAGCAAAAGGTCCAAACTACCATTAATGAGCAGAATCGGTTCACAAAGCTAAAGTTAGGGTTTCCATGTTGCGCCCAACAACACGACCATGTGTCACCACACGGGTGCCCGTGTTGCTCTCCATGATAATTATTTTCAACACAAGCTACAGAGGCAACAACACGGGCCGTGTTCCTCCACACGGGTTCCCGTGTTAATGCACTATTTTAAACAACACGGCTGTGTGTCACCACACGGGTGCCCGTGTTGATCTCTGTTTTTTTCCTCCCATTTTGCTCTGCCTGATCAACAACACGGGCAGTGTTGTGGCACACGGGTGCCCGTGTTAACCTGCTGTTTCTTCATATTTTTGCCTTTCTGAGTATCCATAGCTTCATCATTATTGCTTTTAAACCTGTGCAATGGCCTGTAACAATGACACTACCAAACGAAGCATAAACGAGATCTTTTTGACATAAACTTGTAATCGAATGCAATGCGATACCAAACCAATAAAACATGATAGATGACTCCGAAGCAACTAAAAACAAACATAAATCTTACCCAAGTGATGAAAATATGTCGGATTAACGGTGAGAATTCAATGGAAATGGTGACCGATCACACTCGTACCTTCTTCAAGTTTTTTCTTCGTATTCCGTTGCTTTGTACAACTTGAAGCGACATTGAATGAGTTTTTTTTCCATGTTTACTGAAGAACTAGGTTGAAAAGATATGATGGTAAAGAAATGGAGATGACATGATGGTGAACGAGTTGAAGATAAAATGTGTTTATGGTTCTCTTTGTTAATGGAAATGAAAAACTTGTTAGGGTTCAAAATGGTTTTCCTAAGCATTGAATGTGAGTTTCGTAAGGTAGTGGAAATTGAACAGACATGACAAAGTAATATTTTTTTCTTGAATAAGAATAATCATTTCACCATGATTAGATATTCCAACCGTGGTGAAATTCTATTTATTTAATTTAATTTTATCAAAGCGTCAATTTTTAACCATTTAAAAATTAAAAAGGAAAAATATTTCATGAAAATTTCAACTATGGGAAAGTATGGCTTATATTAAATATAAAAATAAATTAAAAAAAAACATGACATTATAATATTAAAGAAATCACAAATTTATAAACACTATTTAAACTCGTAAATTTTCGGATTTCTCCATAGTTGCTATATTCAACGGTGATAAAATGTACATTATTTTTAATTAAAAAATACATAAATAATGATGTATAATTTTTAAAATGTCACTACAATCCTATAATCAACCATAATAAAATGATTGTCATAGTATATATTATTTGTAATAATGGTGAGATCTTATTTAATTATAATTTAACAATAAAATTTGGGATTTTGTCTTGTAGCTCACCCTTGAAATATCTCAAAGATACCTGGATAAATATTAACAATTTGTTTCATTTTTTTTTTATAATCTTTCAAATTTGTATAGTTACATAGAATGATCTTAGCCAACAAGGACCATTCTTCAAGACAATTTAAATATGAGCAATATTCACATAACATGATGATGTTGGGGCAATTTTGTATTTGTATTTTAGGCTATCTCAAATTTTGTTCAAACTCAAATTTTATACTAAAAAATATCTGATAATTGACGACTGAACTTAGAGCCGATAAAATAGATTATTATATATATGAGTCGATCTGCTAAATTCAATAAATTATAGGATTTAAGTCTTAGAATAAAATTATATTTTTTAGATTTTTTTTAATACGAATTTAAAAAACTCATTATCCATTATGATTAAGTCGCTGCAGTTAATCCATTAAGCCCGTACAACTGTAATTAAAAAAAAATCTATAAATATTTATCCTCTCATTCACTAATTTTATCTTTATTGTATTCTATAATTCTCTTTTAATATTATATATTAATATAATTAAATTAATATTTAATTGTTTTTATATTTTATTTAACAATTTTATTGTATATTACTAATTTCTCTTATCGTTAAATATTTGAATATTATTTTATATAATTTAAATATATATTATATTTAAAAATAAATTATATTATTTATAAAAATAATATAGTACATAAATATGTATTATATTTAAAATAATAAATTATAGGATTTAAGTCTTAAAATAAAATTACATTTTTTAGATTTTTTTTAATACGAACCTAAAAAACTCGTTATCCATTATGATTAAGCCGCTGCAATTAATCCATTAAACCCGTATAAATATTTATCCTCTCATTCACTAATTTTATCTTTATTGTATTCCATAATTCTCCTTTAAATATTATATATTAATATAATTAAATTAATATTTAATTGTTTTTATATTATTAGTTTCTCTTATCGTTAAATATTTAAATATTATTTTATATAATTTAAACATGTATTATATTTAATAATAAATTATATTATTTATAAAAATAATATAGTATGTAAATATGTATTATATTTAAAATAATATAGATTTTTTTATTGAGTTTATAATAAATATTATAAAGTTTTTATTTTAATTTTTTATAAAACATAATAAAAAATATTCCGTTTAAGGACCATTAATAATTTTGTAATCTATATTATAATAGGGTTTTCTTAGTCTAATTTAAAAAGTTTAAGGCTGGCTAAAATTGATTTTAAACGAGCTGGGTAATTCATTTTGCCAGCTCTAATATATAAGATAGAATCAAAAGAATTAAAGTACAAACAAAATTAATAAATAAAATGTTCATAAGGTGTGCTTTTAAATAAATATATGTAAATTTTCTATTTTTAATACCTATTTTACCTATCAATAAAAAATAACGGATATTTTGATGGTTTGAAATGGAAAAAATATGGAAACAGAAAACTTGAGTTGGATACATAATGAATGTGGTCAAGGTGTTGGCTTTATTCATGAGTTTGGTATTGTTGCATGTTTGGGAAAAGGAATGCAAAACTAAATCTAAGTTTTCGAACTTTTCACTTTTTTCGGTCTAGTTTGACTTTTTAATTCTACTCATTGCCGCTACAAGTGTCCGCGTCATGTTGATACGTGCATAGTGCATATAATTTTGCTCAAATATATATTATGTTTTGATTATTATAAATTAATAAAAAAATAATATTCAATGTTTTTATTGTATAAAAAAATTATATTATGATTCAATAAAGATATATCATTTCGCCGTGTCATACAAGTATTTTAAAATTTTTAGTTTGTTTTGTTAGGATGAATGATGATCAATTGATTGACAATAAAATAAATTTACACCGTAAATATATTATCCATTTCTTCAAATAATATTTTAAATTAAGATATAAAAACATATTATTTAAAAACAAACTTATTAAAATAAATAAAAAATAATTTGTGATTTTTCCTCAAAATGTCACGCATTGCCTTATATATCCGGGCAATGGAAACAAAATAACAAACTTGCAAAATTAAAGTAACGATTCCGGTATGAAATTTCAGATTCATCGAACCAAGACGTAATTGCTTTCTTTAATTTAGTGTCACTCAATTATTCTATTAATGGCTTTCAAATCTTTCACAATAAATATACAAATTTCTTCACCGACTCACGAGCACCATCGATTGTGGAGCGAATTGAAAACGAAGCTGAAACTGTTTCATGTGCGTATCTCTCATTTCATTTCCTCTTTCATGTGTTGTTTATTCATTTCTTTGATTCATTATTTTGCTTCGTTGAAAATGTTGATAGGTTTAGATGGGAATCTTCCACTATCAATGGTTTGCATGAGAAGCATAGGAAAAAGAGAGGTTAGTTTTCATTCAGTCTATTAGTTAGGTTTTTGACTTTATTCTTTTTTTAAAGTTGAATTGTTTTTTTAATTGGTTTTAGTGGTTCTTGGTTGTTTGGAAAAGTTCAAATTTGGGTTCCGTTTGTTTGTTTCTTTTTGAAATGAAAAGTGCAATTTGTGTTTCTTGTGTGTATAGTATAGTGCTTTTGTAAAGTGTGGATTTTGAAAAGCAAATGCTGTGGCACCACGTTAATGATAATCTTTGATACTATATTTTAATGGATGGTATACATTGAGCATATGTTTCATTATGCGATGGTTATACTCTTGAGTTTTAGTAAAGTGTATCTTTG
The DNA here is from genome assembly GCF_024323335.1 of Lathyrus oleraceus. Classification (NCBI taxonomy): domain Eukaryota; kingdom Viridiplantae; phylum Streptophyta; class Magnoliopsida; order Fabales; family Fabaceae; genus Lathyrus; species Lathyrus oleraceus. The sequence continues at coordinate 190,112,528 of NC_066580.1, read as the reverse complement.
ATTTCACTTTTAAATTTTAATATGATTAGAATTGATTTTGACATGAATGAGTGTATGTTTGGTTTTATGGTTGGAGCACTTAGAATTGATTCTGAGTGTGTATAATTGATTTTGACATGTTTGGTTGCTCTCGAGTATAATTGATTTTGCTTTTCAGAATTGATTTTATTTGAAGATAGAATTTGTAGTTTTTTAGTCTAAACGTGATTATTATGTTAAACTGAAATTTATTGTTCAATTGACTTTTGCAAGAATGTATCACTTTACTTTTAAGTCACTTTTAGCGAGAGTCAATTCACTTAGAATCAATTTTTTTCACTACAAAACTATACACACGCCGAGTGTTCTGAGTAGAATTCAGTTTCTTCTTAATTCATTCTAACTTGAAACCTAGAGTTTAGAACTTTTGCCTATGCAGTTGATTTTTCACATAGAATTTGTTGTTCAACTCCATTTTACATGAATGTATATCATAAACATAAATCAATTTTGCAAAATCAAATTTTATTACGGTTAAACAAAAAAAACACACTAAGCCTCTGTTTGTTTTCAAGTTCGATGTCAAATAAAACGCACGCATTATTGAAGCTACAATTACTTGCTTTGGAGAAATCACGTCAATTGAGCTTTGGGACACGAGAATGGATGAGATAATGCTTAACCAAACGTATACTAAGTGTATAACTTCTAGTACACCATGATTTTAGCGTTTTTCAAACATGCTAGTAATGGTTTTCTTATTGAGCATTGCTATTGGTCGATCAAGCAAGATTGTTGTTCTTGTTTTTATTTTTTGGTCAAACAACATTATTAAGGTTTAACTCAAACAAGTTAGCTCTGTGGCACCTCACTATGTTTGGAGAGGGTGAATATGTACATGGTACTCTTAAGTGAGAGGTCCTTAGTTGAAATCTTGTGAAGAACAAATTCGAATACTGTGAAAAAGAACCGTTTTTTTATGCAAATGTTAAGTTAATAGTAATCTTGCTTAAAACTTCTTCTAATTCCATTTATAGACGGATTTAACTGCTACAATTACTCGACAAGAATATTTCGAAGGAGTAAACTTGTAGATGGATATTCATAAAGAAAATAGAACGACATTAAGGTATAATAATCTGATTCATTTTTAACTTTTTTACGTGATTGACGTACGTAATGTAGAAGCTGGAATGTTATTTCGAAGAAACAACATAAACCGCATGGCACTTACATTATTACACTTGTTTTTCATTGATGTATTGGTGTTTCACATTTGAAGCCATTAAACTGTTATACCAGTTAGATTGGTATTCCGAGACATAAACATACGATTTTGTAAAACTTGTTATCAATAGGCTTAAAGTGTCAATGTTAACGTATGTGTATCCTTAGAATTACTTATTATGTATGTACACTTTCGGAGGAAGTTTGTGTTAACTAAGTTAATAAAAATACACACTGTACTTACAAGATACATGCACATCATCAGATATGAAATTTCACTATCAACTTCCTCATATTTCAATTGAGTTTTTCTTTTGATTAAATCAGCCTCCAAATTTGGCATGAGAATCCAAGACATTGTCAGTGAAATTGTTACTACTAGTGACATAAACCAAAGTTCAACTTTTCTTTGTTTTCACTTTTTTGACTTCTTTATTATTGATTAAGCAAAACAATTACAACTTGTCTTATGATTTAATAATTTAATATAATAATAGTAGTAGTAGCAAAATTTTCCTGCTGCTAAATAACTTTTGCTCCTTATCACACTATATATATCCTCTTAATCCTAAGCATTCTTCAATATGAAGTAAACAATTGGATTTCTACATGAGAACCTTAATTTCTAAGTCTTCCATAAGCTGTTAGTCACGGTTTAACACTAACCTGCTAATTATTTATTTAAAATTTCTAACTATTCATGACAGTGATGTTTGTGATTTGCGTTCGTGCTTATTTTGCTACATTTTATTCTTTCAGCCAGCACCAACTTTTGACTTGAGTTATATAAAGCAAAGTAGCTTCTCAACAAGTCTTGAAAGTTCTGACCAGTTAGTTACACTCTTCTGTGAGCTTCCCATCCCTTTCATTCAGGTTGGTTTTATGTTTCTGAATTATTTCTTAGTTGGTAAAATCTCTTCCCATCCCTTTCATACGGTGCATGCTTATGTACCTTATTTTGTTCTTCAATTTTGTGTTATGCACCATAGCTGTATGTAGCATGGTGCACTCAACTGTGAAGCTCTAGCAATTATAGAAGTGTATATAGCCTATTGGAGCCTGATCGGAATGCAATATAAGCTAAATTCGTCTTATATCTATGCGGTGTTAGTTCAGTAGTAAAAGTTTTGCTATGTAACATCAAGGGATAGAGTTCAAATCCCCTCAGAGACAATTGTAAAATTGTCATCAGTATCACTTTAATTAATAATGATGATAATACTGCTGTTAAACTATTTTACTTTTAGTGGGTAATAGATGTAAGTTTTTAATGTGAATTACAGTGAAAGCCGGTGTTGAGGTCCTCAATGAGTCATCCAGCTGATGAAAATGTTGAAACAAAAGAGATGGATAGCAGAAGTTTGTCTTCAAATGGACAGGAACCATACGTGCACAAGGTTGGAATTCCTCCAAAACAAAGCTTCTTCAAGGAATTCCTATACACCGTAAAAGAAACATTCTTCTCAGACGATCCTCTACGGCCTTTCAAGGATCAGACAAAGTCCCGGAAGTTCGTTTTGGGAATTGAAGCTATATTCCCCATACTTGGTTGGGGAAGAACTTATAACCTCCAAAAATTTAAAGGGGATCTTATTGCCGGTTTAACTATTGCAAGTCTCTGCATTCCTCAGGTAAATTTACTTCAAAATGTTGATTTTGATCTTTCAGAAAACTATGAGATTGTAATCGATTACTTGCCCGCTGCCTTTTTTTTTAATGTTTTGGTATTTGGCTTGAGAACAGGACATCGGATACTCAAAGCTTGCTAATCTGTCTCCACAATATGGACTTTGTAAGATTTTTGTTTCTCATCACCAGATCAAGTTTTTTTATCTGTTTTTCTTTGGATTTAAGACTGAGAGTTTGTTCTATTCTTTATAGACTCCAGCTTTGTACCACCACTGATTTATGCGGTTATGGGTAGTTCACGAGATATTGCAATAGGACCAGTGGCGGTGATTTCTCTCTTGTTAGGGACTTTACTTCAGAATGAGATTGATCCTAAAACAAATCCTACAGAGTATAGAAGACTCGCTTTTACTGCCACATTTTTTGCTGGGATTACGCAGGCAACTCTTGGCATTTTTAGGTATGACATATTGATTCCAAGGGAATTTACACTTGATATTTTCTAGCATATAGGAGACACTGAACACTGAACACTGAACACGTCACTGATGCCGGTAATACTTTAAGAAAATGAAAGTGATTGAGTGTAACCATCAATGATGGTGTGTCAGACACTAGACCCACCTTTAATCTGAAGGGCCGGTGCTACATAGCTAGTGTTGATGCCCTATAGATGTGCTACCAATCTCTTATGCTGACGACATTTCAATTGGGTGGATTTTTCGATCAGGTTAGGATTTTTGATTGATTTTCTATCACATGCTGCAATTGTTGGTTTTATGGGAGGAGCGGCCATCACAATTGCTCTTCAACAACTTAAGGGATTCCTTGGGATTGAAAAGTTCACAAGGAAAACCGATGTAATCTCTGTGATGCATTCAGTATTCTCATCAGCCCATCATGGGGTATGCTTTCCCTTTCTTTCTCTATACTTGTACACAAAAATCAATAATCGTATTTTAAGGTTTGTGTCTGGGTGTGAAATCTCTAAAGCTGATTAATATCTAACATTTTGCAGTGGAATTGGCAAACTATATTAATTGGAGCTACCTTTCTTTGTTTTCTTCTGTTTGCTAAGCATATTGTAAGTACTCTTATCCATTTTACAGTACATTTCTTTGACAGATTGTTGAGATTGTAAAATTTTTTTAATCATAATATGATATGTTGTGGATCAGGGAAAGAAGGGCCCAAAATACTTCTGGGTGCCGGCAATTGCTCCATTGATATCTGTTGTACTCTCAACTTTTTTTGTTTTCATAACCCGAGCAGACAAGCATGGTGTTGCGATTGTAAGTATATATAACCCTTCTCTTATTCTGAACATTGCATATAATAGTTGTATTCAGTTTTCGTAAAAGTATCTACTTGCATAAGTAGTTGGGAAGCTATATAAAAAAGCTTATGGAAAAAGTTTATGAAATGTCCCTAAGCTGTTTTCAACTTATTTTTATAAACACTTCAAGATAGCTTATGAAAGTAGCTTCGTATATTAAAATATTTTGACTTTACTGTATGTTTTGGTACATAAATAAGTTATACATAATTATTTTTATAATAAACGCTTAATTAATTGTTTATCCTAAGTAGTAAAAGTTTTTGTCTATTGATGTGTGTAGGTAAACCATATAGAGAAAGGGATCAATCCTTCATCTGTGAAGGAAATTTATTTTACCGGCGATTACCTTGCAAAAGGGGTTAGAATTGGGATTGTGGCTGGCATGATAGCTTTGACTGTAAGCAAACTTTGAGATTTTTTGTTCATTCAGAATATTTTACTATATACTTGTGCTGTTACGATAAACTGTTACATTTTGGTTACAGGAAGCCATAGCAATTGGAAGAACATTTGCTTCTATGAAGGACTATCAGGTGGATGGAAACAAAGAAATGGTAGCATTAGGAGCTATGAATGTTGTTGGTTCAATGACTTCCTGTTATGTAGCAACTGGTAAGATTGAGAAAGTGTTAAAACATATCCGATAATCTGTAACATAAATTCTAACCGACATTAAAAGTTCATTTTAATACTTTATACTATGAACCAGTGAGGGGCTTATTACCCTTTTCTAGCTGCTGATATACTTTTTCTTGCTATTATCAGGTTCTTTCTCTCGGTCAGCAGTAAATTACATGTCTGGCTGCGAAACTGCAGTCTCTAATATTGTCATGTCCGTTGTCGTGTTCTTAACCCTTCAATTCATCACACCTCTTTTCAAATACACTCCAAATGCCATTCTTGCTTCAATTATCATTTGTGCCGTCATCAACCTTGTAGACTATAAGGCAGCAATTTTGATATGGAAAATTGATAAATTTGACTTTGTTGCTTGCATGGGAGCATTTTTTGGGGTCGTTTTTGCCTCGGTCGAGATAGGACTTTTGATTGCTGTAAGCAGCAAGACTAAGTTATCTTATTATTCTCTCAACTAATTTTAAATTTAGTTTTTGATTGTTATTACATAATGTGGCAGGTTTCCATATCCTTTGCAAAGATCCTATTGCAAGTCACGAGGCCCCGAACGGCGATTCTGGGGAAGATCCCTAGGACAACTGTCTATAGAAACATCCAGCAATATCCAGAGGCCACAAGTGTTCCTGGTGTATTGATTATAAGAGTTGATTCTGCAATATATTTTTCCAACTCAAATTATGTTAAAGAAAGGTAACAATGTTAAGCCTTGTTTTATGTTCTAGTTCTACAGAACATAAATTTGAAGAATTGTATTTGTAATTAAAAATTATTCTACAGAATCAGTTAGTGTTTCACTCTTCTCATGTAGACAACTATTATAAAATGTTAATTTTCCTTTCTTTTTTTGGTAATATCAAAACCTATTTCTAACACCAAATCGGACAATTCTGTTGCAGGATATTAAGATGGTTGATGGATGAAGAAGAAAGAGTGAAAAGAGAGTACCAAACACGAATCCAGTTTTTGATAGTCGAGATGTCACGTGAGTCTCTATATTCTTCCTTTCTCCTCAACAACTCATCTAGACACATAATTATTTATCATTTATGCTTAAACTCAATTTTTTCCAGCTGTTACTGATATTGATACCAGTGGCATCCATGCCCTGGAAGAGTTATTTAGAAGTCTTCAAAAGAGAGAAGTTCAGGTAACCAAACTATGATATTGTTTAGATAAATAGCGTGCGCTTGCAGCATAAACATTGAATAAGTCTATATATTAACTAAAAATATACCTCATTTTTGAGCAGCTTGTTCTGGCGAATCCCGGTCCATTAGTAATAGACAAACTCCACACGTCGAATTTTGCGAATTTTCTTGGTGAAGACAAGATCTTCCTCACTGTTGCAGAGGCTGTTGCATACTGTTCTCCAAAGCTAGCTGAAGAACCTTGATTGAAAAATGTAATAGGAAAATGTGATAAAGAAATGAAGTAAGGATAGAGAGAAGTTCTTACATGTTAGCCCTTTTTGTTGGGTAGTGTTATGTTAGCTGACACACGTTTCATTACATTTTTATCACTGTCTTCTTTTAATTGAGGTTTATATAGTTGTTAATCCACGTTAATTTCACTTGTTAGGATATAGTGGGTTAAAAATGTAGGTATATTATTATGAATTAAAATAAAGAAATAAAAGAACTTAGTTAATTGTTACAAATTATTCAAGCTTTATCTCTAGCATTAAAATTCAAAATATAAGAATAGAGATATAATTAAAATTAAGAAATTAACCTAAAACAAAAAATAAATAAATGATCAAGAATAATTTTAGGTATTTTATCTGATTATATTCGTTTGATTGCGATTTCGCGGGACGAGGTTAATGTATGAATATGGCCGCAAAAGAAGCCACGTTCCGTTTTTGAAAAAAAGTATGGCACGTTTTTTAACGTAAACGTACAACATGAAAATATGAAAAAATTTAAAATTGTAAAATCTCGTTGCACATACGTACATAGCGTAGCATATGATTTTTTAATACCTAGCTTTGTCTTTTTTATTACTATAATTTTATCTTCTATTTTGACATTATTTTCTTTCTTTTCTTTTGAGAACCTGATTCTCTGCTGAAAATATCTGATGTATTCATCTTAGTTTGGTTTTAGTAATACATATTTAAATATCTTTTTTTAAGAAGTGATCAAACTTAACATAGTTTTATTTTTAATAATTTTTTGTATAAATTGTTTTATAAAAATTTTAAGAAACTAAAAATCCATTTCATTAATATCTATTTGATAATAAAATAAACTATTGTGATAAAATATCAAATAGTTTTAAAACTCTATTAAATTTAGTATACTTGATTACTCAATGACAAATCTCTTTTTAAATTAAAAAATTATTGAAGAAAAAAAAAGAAAATTGGGAAATATAAACCTAACACAAAAAGATAAATAAATAAATAAACACAAATAAAACTATCTCGTTTTTTTTTTCTTTGAGCGATATAGTTGAAATTCCTTTTATGATATATATATATATATATATATATATATATATATATATATATATATATATATATATATATATATATATATATATATATATATATATACTTCAAGAATAAAAAATACGCATATAGGGAAATTTATTACATTGTTGTTCCTTTGTTGTTTTCTTGTCTGGATTCTTTGGAGAATCCATATATAAAACATCAACAACTTGGAATGGAACCCTCAGAGAAGCAAGAACCTCAGTTTCACGATGTACCTCAAAAAAGACTTTTGATTCCCTAAATTATTAATCTACTAAATCTACTAAACAACCCAATGTATGTTCTTCGTTTATTCTATTTGTATCATCTACTATTATTTTTTATAAAACATAATCCAAAATATGGTATTTCTCCATAAAAGTTAGATCATTTCTTGGTAGTTCATCTACTTTTGATGTAGTGACCTTTTTGGGTTGTTGATTGGACTTTAGAGCATAAAGTGTTTTTTGTGTTATCTTTTCGTTTCTCAAACATTATTTTGTGCACGGGAATTATCTAATAAATGAACCATAGCATGACAAAAAGGATAAGAATACCTCTTAGTGTTATTTTCTTCATCTAAGGCCAAAGAGATAAGAATACCTCTTCTGATTGAAACAAAGAACTTGTGATCTCCGATATTCAAGGGAAGGTTAAGTATTCTAATCCAACATTGTACATTAGAATTTTTAATCAAATTTGAATTAAGTTTGGTGTGTGGATCTATGTGCTTGCAGATACAATAAAGAAGTGATCTAAGATGGTAAAGTTTACGGATAACAAGATCCAAGCCAACTAGTAGCTGCTTAGTTTTGTAGATGGCAACACCTGAAGTTAAGCAGCTGCTATAGATGACTCAAGCAGTCAAAGGTGTACAAGATGATTGATCAAGTTATCCTCTTGGATCAATCTATTCTCTTAAAGATCAAGACATTTGTTTAAAGTCAACATTATAGTCTAACAACTATCAAGTGAAGACTTAGGTTTCAAGAATCATTGGTGGTTTAACCTTTCAAACTCTCAGATGACGATAATCAACATGAAGACATATCAAGTCTCAGCATAGTTCTTGTGTGATACTAAAGATAATGATGCCAAGACCTGAAGCTTCAAAGTTGTGAAAAAGAGAAAATGTGAAAGCTCGTCTAGTCGTGTATGTTTGAGTGACCAATGTATTGTAAAGACACAAGGGCATTTATGAAAATTTTATGGCTAAATCACACAAACAAAAACTCTTGAGAAGCCTTTCATATTATAATAATATCACCAAAATTTTTTTACGAGGCCTAGCCCGTTGATTAGAGGAGTGTTGAATTGATTAAGAGACTTTTTCTAACTATTTAATTGATTAAATCTTTTGCCTAATCGATTAAATGATAATTAATTGAGTATATAATCGATTGAGACAATCTCTTAATGAATGGTAACGACTTTATATTAAAACCTTCCATTGATGGCCATATAAATAAATTATTTTGGCCTCCTAATCAATTAGCCTAATTGATTAGAGCATTCATTTGTCCCATGGATTGGTTCCAAATTTATACCACACATTGACCTATAAATAAAGAGCTTTTCTATCACTTTTTTACATAAAAAAAAACATAAAAACCTCACTTTTCATTTCTCTCATCACCTCTATAAATATCATATTTCTCACATATTTTAGTCATAATGCTTCGAGAATGTTCTTTAATCTAAGTGAGGATATTTGTTCTTGTATAGGATAAAATTGTAAATTTACCAAGAGTCAAGTTTTATCTCATGTAAATAAGTATCCATAAGAATTAGTTGTTTGATTGCAAGCTAAACCAGGCAAAAGCTCTTGTATTTTTTTGGGGACTATCTTAAGAAGTATTCGTTTTGTTTGTGAGCTTAGCCTTGGAGAAAAAGCTCTCTTTTGGTTCGTGAAGACTCGTCAGTGAAAACCTTCCCAACATTCTTGAGCTCATCCTGATTAAAAGCTTTATCTATTCGAGACCAACCCGATTAAAATCTCTCTTGGTTTCTGAGTTCACCCTGGTGTAAAAACTCAATAGGTTCGAGATCAGTCAGGTAAAAATCTCGATTCGGTTTGTGGTTAGTCTATGTAAAATTCTAGTTTGGTTTGGATGATAGCCAACTCAAAAGTATGTCTTGGTTTGATATCAACCCGTGCAAAATCTATGTTTGGTCTGTAGACTAACCTCTTTAATCCTTGTTCGTTGTTTGGTTAAAAGTTATCCGAAAAACTACATTTCCTTGTATAAGAGGATTCGGGGACACAACCTTCTTTACATTGAATTTACACTACATTATTAATCAATTGTTCTATAATATGGTTTTAAACTCCGATTTCTTAAATGATTTTCTTTCAAATCAAAGTCTTTCAAACCTCCACAATTCAACCCCTCTTTTGTATGGTGTCACATGTTCAATAAGTGGAATCGACGTCTAACTTCAGTTTAATGACTAATTGTTTTAGGAGGAAGATAATGCCGACCAATTCTTAGTTATATGTGTTTAAATGAAAATAAATTTATTTATTTCTTTAATTGAAATTCCGCCAAGGAAATATGAGACACTCTTGAAATGATTTATGGAGTATCTTCAAGTATCGAAGAAGGGGGAATTAACACACGAGGCGAAGAAGATGAATGAGAATGTTACTTTTGCAAATGTTATTTAAACTTTAAAAATATTTGAGACCAAGTTAGAACTCTCATCGCTAAAAAAATATCTAAGAGTTAAGAATTGGAATCAAAAACCTAATCTAATCCTTAAATCGAAAGATGTGAATGTTTATAAGTTTATGGAAAAACTCGAGAAGGAAGAAACCATCAAGAAACTAAATGAGTTAATTCAAATCTTAAAATATGAAGGGATGATCTCAAACCTATAAGAATATATCAACTTCATCAAACAAATATTTTGAAGAAGAAGAAGAAGAAGGAAAATCAACTCCAATAGTCTCCTTTGAAAGAACAACCTCGGTGAACAAATAATCCTTCAAAGATTCATAGTCCAATGGAGAAACTTCGTCAAAGAACTCTTTTAAAGATAAATAACTTTTATCCCGTGGAATATTTGAAAGAAGAAATGAGAAAGAATTCTCAACAATAAATATATTTAGAGACTCAACATTATGGAGAAATCTTGAAAAATTAACCTCTGGTAGAATCTTCGAAGAATATTCTTCCAACGAAGAAGATGAACAAGTTTGATTGAAAGCTTCTCACGAAGAAGATGAATGAGAGGTAACAATGTTATCATACAAGCAATTGGCTAAATTAAATGCTAAGTTAGTCTAGGAACATAATAAGATTGAAAATCATAATGTAGGTCTTAAAGACTACATTGAGTATATAGAAAATAGTATAATGAAATACTTAGATAAGAAAGGTCTAATCTTAGAAACCAAGTTAGAAAATGTGAGACTTGTGTCTCGATGAAAAAGGAAGTGAAAGATCTTCATGAAACTTAAGTAAATTTTCTAAGGTGAAAAAAAAACCTATATTTGATTCTATAAAATCAAAGACATTCCTTGAATAAAACTGGATTAGGGTTTTAATATAGTAGATCACATATTAAAGGCTTTAATAGGAAGAAATTAAATCACCATGTTTATAAATGATCCTTTTGTGATAAGTTTGGCCACCTATATCCTTTTTGGTTTGATAAAATAAGAGGGTCTAAAGGTAGTAATCCTAGACCCCTTAGAACTATTAATGCACCAGGACCCAAAAAGATTTGGATACGAAAGGTGAAAACCTAGTTTGTTTTGCAGGATATTTTGAAACTTTGATGAAGTCTTAGTGCATATTAAATGATGTTGTGTAAAACAAGATGTATACCTTTGAGTATACATGATGCCCTGATGAAGTTTTGGTACTAAAGCTCGTAATCCAAGTATGTCCGCTGATAATGTATTTCAACAAACGTGATAAAATAAATTTTTGTTAAAGATTGTTCTTAACACTTATGATATGTGATGATCAGTTAACCTCTTAGTAGGTTGAGAAGATGAGTTTGTAATAAATCAGAAAAATATAATTAACCCTCTAAATAAGTAGTTTATTATTTGCTCATAAATTAAAAACTATTATTACTGATGAAATAATAGAGTTTTTTTTTAGCATTTATGAAAAATAAGTGCAATCTTGATGAAAAAGAGGTGTCAAAAGCAGTATGTCAAAGCTAAATCTCAACCCAAGTCCCCAAAAGACCAATGAGACTCAAACCAAGACAAATAATCGATTAGATGCCCCATGGCATTCCAAATTTCAAATAAAATCAGATTGTATCTTCGCCTTCAAGCAAATCAAATCAGAGCATTAATGGAGGACACACAAAATCTTCAAAATCATCATATAATCGATTTGGCCTCAAATATAATCGACTAAAAGACATTTTTTGGAAAGTTTTGGTTATGATATTTTCCGGGCCAAATCTTCAAGGATTCTGTGGAGTTTTTGCACACCCAAACTATCAAAAGAAACACTATAAATATGTAATCATATTCCCTTAATTTTGCATCATTCTTTTCTCTCTTCTCCCCTTCTTATATGTTCTTGTTATTTATATATGTGTTTAAGAACACTACTTTAGAATTCCATTATCATCTTCATCATGAAACCTAAGAGGTTAAAACTCCTTCTCCTGCCCGTCTCTCTGATGATTTCTCATCTCAAGAAGAAAAAAAGAGATTATTTAAAGAATACATAAATAGGAAGATCTTAGGCGTTTGGATGCCAAAATCTTTCAAGAATATGAATTCTTCAAGACTTTTGAAGAATTAAACTTAAAGACATTAATCTACAACCCTTCAAGAGAAGTTTATCCATCATTAGTCAAGATTTTCTTTTCAAATCTCTACTTCACCTTAGGAATGATCTACTTCGAATTAAGAAAGCATAAGGTATCCCTACCTTTGAAAGAATTTGTTGATATTTTGAATCTACCCCATGATGGACCTCGCTTCAAGCCACATGAACAAAGAAGAAAGTGAAAACTAAGAGTGCCACCTCATCTTTTCTATTGAATCCTAAGTCTAAGGTGTCTTCTCCATTCATTGTAGGCTCTGTGCACCCAAATATTCTTATAATTCATTATGTGGCAAATCATATACTCTTTCAAAGGAAAAATAACTCCAATCACTTAATTAGGTATGATGTTGCCATAATGTGGTTGCTTGCCAACAAGATTGCGACAATCTGGGAAATTTTTATGATCCAATACATGTTGGGGAGAAAAGGGAAAGGAATATGCTTATCATAAGGTGACTTGATCACAAAGATCCTAGAACACACCAGGTACAATTTTGATCGTAATATGTAACAAAATAGGAGAAGCAACACTAGGGATGATGCAGTATAAAAATATCGATGGGAAAATAATTCAAAAAACTTCCAAAGGAAATAAAAGGGACATGTAACAACAAGAAAAAGAAGCACTTATAATCCTAGAATATTTTGACAATGATATTCCTAAAACACCCTAAGTTGAAGATCTACTCGAGGACATCATCAAGAGACTAAAACAGGAAAATAAGATCGCAAGTCCGCGGGCACCGTACTTTTAAGCCTAAAATGCAAAAGTTTATAATAATGTCCGTACGTGGACACGAACAACCATATGGTATGTCAACCTCAATGATGACAATCTTACAGATAAACCCTACAACATTTGTTAACAATGTTGCAAATGCGTATTCACCACTATTAGCATCGGGACTGGAAATAGGAAACCCTAGTCGAACCATGCAATCCTTGTTAGGGATGGGATTTTGTTCCCAAGCAATGCCAATGTTCACTACGAATTCAGTTATGGCGATGAGACAGTAGATGGACGAGAGTAACCATGATATGATCAACATGCTTACTCAACAAATGGGTACTATATTTAACCCATTGATTCAAAACACGAATCAGAGTTATGAACAATTGGAAACTCAAATGAATCGAATTATTCATTTTTTTGCGCCCCTCAAGCGCAAGTTCGACCCATTTTGCAATCTCAATTGGCCAGGCCAGTTCAAAATGAGGGAATAATCTAGGAGTAAAATGCAGTAAATCAGAGGCAATAATTTGTTCCCCAAGTGGCCGAACCAGAGAGGCTTAGAGAGGAAGAGCGCCCACCAGTTGTAATGGTTAATCGAGATCATGACACGTACCAAGTGGTCCATCAAGTTCGACAAGAAAATCTATTGGGAGAAAATAATCTTGCAGTCATAGTCGAAAGAATAATGGCACAAAATGGTGTGAACAAGGGCCTACAAAGGCCAAATTATACATCTCCTTTGCCGGAATATGTTCTACAGATGAAACTCCTAAGGGGATGGATGGTCCTTAAGTTCACCAAATTTGCTGGTGATACTAATGACTCCACAGTCGAACATATTACTCGATATTTGATTGAAGCAAGGGATATAGCAAATAATGAGAACTGAAAGATGAGATATTTTCCTAGTTCTCTGCTAAAGAATGATTTCACGTGGTTTACAACCCTCCTTGCACATTCTGTTAATGATTGGACTCGTTTAGAAAGGTTGTTCCATGAACATATCTATATCGGACAATCTGAGATCAGTTTGAAAGAACTGTCGAGTGTAAAGCGAAAGTTCGCTGAGCCAATCGATGATTACTTAAATCAGTTCCAACTATTAAACACAAGGTGCTTTACTTAAGTTCCTGAGCATGAATCATTAGAAATGGTCACTAGGGACTTAGATTATTCGATTAGGAAAAAGTTGGATACATAATATCTAAGGGATATGGCCCAACTAGCAGATGAAGTTCTTCAAGTTGAACATCTGAAGGAATATAAGGCAAGTGTAAACAAAAGTGAGAAAAACGGGTGGCTTACATCGACATGGAAGATAACGACCTAGCATCAGATATAAAATACAACCATATCGAAGAAAGTGAGGTCGATTTGGCCGAATTAAAGCCAGGACCCCCATATGTGTGTAAGCTTCTTACACCTGCAAACAGGAAGAACCCGTATGAACATGAAAAGAATGATAAATTACTTGAGAAAACCTATACCTTCGATGTGACCATGTGCAGCGAGATCTTCGACTTGTTGGTTGCAGATGGCCAAATTTTAGTCCCACAAGGCGCAAAAATTCCATCATTAGAACAAAGGAAGAAACAAGGGTTTTGTAAATATCATAATTTTTGGGGGCATAAAACCTCACAATGACGAGGACATCATGTTGATAAGAGACTGTAACATCCCCGGACCCGAGGAAGGACCAGAACCTGGATCCTGGTGGACTTTGGTATTTGATGAAGCTTATAACGCTTATGGCAATGGCATTGGGGAAGTCATCACCTCCCCAATTGGTTTTCACCTACCATTCACTACAAGGTTGTGTTTCAAATGTACCAACAATATGACAGAATATGAGGCATGTATATTCAGAATTGAAGCTGCAATCGATCTTAGGATCAAAAACCTTGAAGTATATGGAGATTTAGCCTTGGTTATCAACCAAGTCAAAGGATATTAGGACACTAGAGAACACAAGCTCACCCCCTACAAGGAGCATGTCCTGAAATTGATCCCATACTTTGACGAGATTATATTCAACCATATTCCCCAAGAGGAAAACCATTTGGCCGACGCCTTGGCAACTTTGTCATCCATGTTTATGGTCAAATGGAAAAATGGAGCACCATATTTTCACCTTGACTACTTGGACGAGCCTGCTTACTGTTTGGCAGCCGAAGACGAAGCGTACTGCCATCCTTGGTTCTATGACATCATGAAGTTCTTGGAGAACCAAGAGTCCCCTGCAAATGCATCCATCATCGATAAGAAGTATCTTGGAAAGTTGTCATCCAATTTCTTCTTAAGAGGAGGGGTATTATACAAGAGAAATCATGATTCAGTTTTGCTTAGATGTGTGAACAAGTAACAAGTAAAATAAATTATAATGGAAATCCACAATGGATCCTTTGGGACGCATGCTAGTGGACACACCATGGTGAAGAAAATCTTGAGGGTAAGTTATTATTGGATGACCATAGAGGTTGACTGTTACCGCCACGTTTAAACATGCCATAAAATCCAGATCTACACCGACAAGATCCATGTGCCACCAATGCCACTAAATGTCCTAACATCACCTTGTCCTTTTTCCATGTGGGGCATTGACGTGATCAGATGTATTTAGCCAACTTCCTCGAATGGACATCGTTTCATCCTGGTAGCCATTGACTATTTCACCAAATGGATGGAACCAGTCTCCTATGCCACATCACCAAACAAGTAGTGGCTCAATTCATAAGAGTAGAAATCATTTATTGTTATGGGGTCCCCAACAAGATCATTACTGATAATGGATATAACCTTAATAACAAGATGATGAAAGAGCTTTACCAAAGCTTCAAAATTGAACACCATAACTCATCGCCTTACAGGCCCAAGATGAATGGCGATGTCGAGGCAGCTAACAAGAATATCAAGAAGATCATGCAGGAAATGGTGGAAACCTACAAAGATTGGTACGAAATGCTCCCGTTTGCATTACATGGCTACCGTACCTCAATACACACCTCCACTGGGGAAAACCTCTTCTCTCTAGTGTATGGCATGGATGAAGTCCTGCATGTCGAAGTAGAGATTCCTTCCTTAAGGATTTTGACCGATGTTAAGCTTGACGAAGCCGAGTGTGTGAAATCCCGATTTGACCAGCTGAACCTCATTGATGAGAAGCGCTTGGCAGCCATCTGCCACAACCAACTTTATCAAAAGCGCATCAAAAGGGCCCATGACAAGAATGTTTTTCCTCGCATCCTCAAGGTCGGAGACCTCGTGTTGAAGAAGATTCTTCCAATTCATACTGATTCAAGGGGAAAATGGATGCCGAACTACGAAGGCTCATACGTTGTAAGGAAGGTCTTCTCAGGAGGAGCCTTAATCCTTGTAACTATGGATGGTGAAGATCTTCCATCCACCATGAACGCGGATGCAGTAAAAAAATACTACGCTTAGAAAAAAAAGAGTCCGATAAGTTGAAAACCCGAAAGGGCGACTTATGAAAAAATGGGGATCCTGGTAGACTGAAAACCCGAAAGGAATGTCTAGGCAAAAAATAGGGATTTATGAAAGCGAGAGGCTGCATCCTGACAAGAACCTTTTTTCACTCCTTAGCGAGTCAATCCATTTACTCTCCTTCTGAAGCAAGACCAAAGGACAGTCAAGGACATAAGGACCATAGTAAAATTGGAACTTGGTGGAAATCCGAGTTGTTTCCATTACCATTATAGTTTTTCAATTTCTTTTCATAATCACCTCTTTTAGGAATTTCTTCTTTGTACGAATCACCCATTTATGGGACAATTTTATCAATAAAATCAATTCTCTCATATGTGCTCAATGTTTTTACTTTTCCTGCTGTATTTGTGAAATGTGACTTTTCTTAAATTGATATCGCATTATAAAATTTTCAGTAAACAACTTTTACTACTAAAAGAATTTTTTTATGGGAAAACATTGAATTACTTCTCTTTCAAAAAATATCTAAAGGTAACTAAAAACATGTTCGATATGCCTCAACACATAAATGCCACACAGTCCCTTGGACTTGGCCAAATCAAGAAATTTCCTAGCAGAAATCCTCAGTTATTACACCTAGTGCTTGATTGGATGTCAGAAATTCCGGATTTCGATATCGGGAAGTCAATTAACTCTCCCCAAACAAATTCTAAATCCCAATCATCATTGGCGTTCCTAACAAATATTCCCCGTGCAAAGCCCAACCACACTTGGCATAACTTACGAACCTTGCCGCATAATCCCCCCAAAAAATAACATGCATCGACATCTTGCATACATAGCATTTCATCATAAGTATCTTCTGAAATTCACTTCTTGGTCTATACTCAAGATTGATTCATCAGATTTCGGAACATCCCAACCATTATTGAGAATTCTCCCCAGTAAAGTCAGTATTTTATTCCTAAAATTCCTCCGCAAGCAGAGTCAGGTATTTCTAGTTGTTGCCAGGAATCGTCACTAAACTGCGTTGTTCCCTCTCAACCTTTTCCCAGAAGAGTCAGGTTTTCTAGCCATTGCTAAGAATCGTTGCTGAATTCCTTCTCTCCCTACAAAGTCAGATATTCCAGCCGTTGTTGAGAATCATCACTACATTTTCATTTATCCCCTACCAGAGTCGGGTATTCTTATCCTTTTGCTAAAAATCAGAATCAGCTAACGTCTACACACTTCTAGGATACGATTATAATTGTTCCCTAAAACCAACCAACAAATCTGTATTTTCTATGATGAACTACGAACTCTGATTTTCTCACTTAACTATGAGGATACGTAGGCACGAGGGTCCGAATCCTTGGCGAGCACACTAATTATTAAACTTATTTTTTTCACTTTCGCGAGTAAATTTTAGATAATAACACTCATCCAAGCAAAGAACAATCAAAATGGTTTCTGTTGAGTACAACAGATGTGAAGGATGCTAATACCTTCCTCTTGCATAACCGACTTCGTCACCCTTTTCCTCTTCCCCTTGGGTTTTATTGATATTTTTCTTTTCCTTTGGGATAAATAAAATTCGGTGGCGACTGTATTGTATCTTCGAGCGTGCGATACACTCAGATAGTTTTTGCAGCGCGACATCCTTGAGTGATCCACAATTGGTTTGTGCTATGAAGAAGAAATTGGAATCAATTGAGAAGAACAAGACTTTGGAGTTAGTTGATATACTGGAAGGGAAGAAGCCAATTGGTGTAAGATGGGTGTACAAAGTAAAGGCAAATCTCAAAGGTGAAATAATCAAGCATAAGGCTCGATTAGTTGCAAAGGGTTTTTACAAAGAGAATGGATGAATTAGTTGCACTGGTGGCTAGAATTGAAATCATCAGACTAGTTATTGGTATTATGAATAACAATAATTGGTCCATCTACCAAATGGATTTCAAATCTTTGTTTTTGAACAGACCGCTTGAAGAGGTAGTTTATGTAGAACTGCCCCTGATTTTTTTTGTGTGAAAAACCAAAAGTCAAAGTTTTATAAGTTGAAGAAAGAGTTATATGGTTTAAAACAAGCTCAAAGAGCTTGAAACAAGATAATAAATGGTGTCTTTAAGAAGATTGATTTCAAGAAGTGTGTATCTGAATATGGTGTGTATGTGAAGAAGGATACAAATGAAAGGGTGGTAATACTTTGTCTATACATAAATGATTTGTTGATTACGAGCAGTGACGAAAAGTGTATTTCTAAGTTCAAAAGTGAGCTTATGAAGGATTTTGAGATGACCTACCTTAGGCTCATGACATACTTCCTTGGCATTGAGTTTCACAAGTCCAAGAGGGGATTGCTCATGCACCAAAGAAGGCATGCGCTTGAGATTTTAAAAAGGTTTTAAATGGAGCATTGTAATGATGCCATTACTCCGGCTGAACCGAGGCTATAATTTTTGAAGAATGAGGATGAGCAAGACGTTTATCCAACTCAGTATAGGAAGTTGATTGTATCCTTTCGTTATTTGTGCAATACACGACCATATTTGGAGTTTAGTGTCGTTATTGTGAGTACATTCATGGAGAGACTGATGGTTTATCACTTGACAATAATCAAGAGGATTCTAAGATACATCAAAGGATCTATTGTCCACAAAATTCTCTTTCCCGCAATTAACAAGGGAAGATATTGCAAGTTGCTCGATTTTACCGATTCCAATTGGTGTGGATATAAAGATGATCGAAAATTTACAGCCGGATACATCTTTATGTTCGATAAAACACCAGTCTCATGGTGTTAGAAGAAGAAAACGGTAGTAGCACTCTCTTCTTGTGAGACTAAGTACATTGTCGTTTCGTTGTGTGCGTGTTAAGCCGTGTGGTTGATGAATCTGTTGAATGAGTTGGGAAACAAAGAGGGTGTCGTTGTAACGCTTATGGTTGATAACATGTCCGCTACAAACCTTGCTAAGAACACAATTGCACATGAAACGAGCAAGCATTTTGAGATGATGACTATTGTAGAAGTGAAGTCCAAGTGACTGATTTCTTGACTAAGAGAGACACAATTGAAGTGTTCAAGAGATTGTAGAAGTTAACGAGAATGATAGATTTTGAGGACTTGAGTTAAGGTGGTGTGTTAGGAATATAAGATAATTCAAGTCAGTTCAATTGATTGTTGTTTTTATGCAACCGGTTGAACCCCTTTATAAAATCTCAAACAAAAGCAAAATGCATACGGTTGCACAAATAGTGCAATCGATTACGGTCTAAGAATATTTGGTTAAAAGTGAAAACTTTAAGCAAAGCACAATCGGTTGCATTAATAGTGCAACCGGTTACACTATGGGAATTTTAGTTTTATTATTAGTTAATTGTACCTCATCTCTTGTATTGTTGTATAAATATCACTGAAATATTTCGTGAAAAAATTAATGAAAAAACTATACTTTTCACCTTCAATTAATCTCTCTAATTCTCTCTCTCATTCTCTGTCGCCACAATCAATTACTTCATTTTTACCTAGCTTGTGATTCCAAATTTTAACAGCAAAATTCAAGAATAGAATTTACCACATTGAAAATATAGTGCCCGCACATCTTAACCTACTAAATTGAGAAAATACTTATTGATAATCTGTTATATAATTTTTTTTAATTACATCCTTCTCTTAAATGTATTCAATGCATAGAACGAATTTCATATAGAACAATGCAAATGCCATTCCCGGTAGGCATTGGACGGCAACGCACGAATAAATCAGCATGAAATCCAAATTTTATCATAGCCATGAGCAAAATATGCAACAAAACAAATAGTATAATAAACCCAAGAAATAATTATTTCTCATATATGATATTAGTGTATATTTAGAGACCATTTTGAGAACTATTAGTTTCAAAGAGCCAATATGTGCTTCAGAGTGAAGAGGGAACTCACTAGAGAAGAGTTAAAAGAGAAAGAGAGACGGAATAAATCAAAACAGAAGGAAAATGAAAAGATAGAAAGAGAGAGGAAAGCAATGGAGAAAGAAAGGCTGAAGAAAGAGGAGAGGCAGAGAAAAGAGAAGGAAGAGAAAAAGATAAAAGAGAAGAAAAGACTAGCACAAGAGGAAGTGATAAGAAAACAAGAGAAGGAAAGGAAAAGACGGAGTTGCAAGGAAAAGAATAAGAAAGGAAAATAAAAATCTGAAAGAGAACACAAGAGAAATTATTGTGAGTCACTTAGAATCATATATAGTGATGAATTCTATACTTTAGTTATTTATTCTCTTGATTTTTACATAAGCTATTATCAAGATACAATAGTGAGCCATTTGAATATCACAATTTCGAATCTTATTGTCTTTGTTCTATGAATACATGAAATTCTTAAGCTCAAACCTTTTTGTCTTTCTTCTACAAAAGTAAATATTATTTTCTCTAAAAAATCTAAGGTTGAAACTAAATTAATTTTTTTTAAAAAGAATAGAAAATTTGTAGCTTTAGACTTGTTTCAGTATATGAAGTGTTTCTAACAATTGTTTTTTGTTAGAGATCCAACCTTATATCAATATTTATATTTATGTAACTCAATTAGTAATATATATGAGTTGAATTACTTCAGTATATTTTAGTTTATGATTGACTATAAAACTAACAACGATACAATCTATCAATTTAATCAATTACATTCATGTGGAATGATGGAAGGAGAAGATTTATAGTGACAGTTCTTGTTTATAAAATTTAACATAAAGTGATTTTTTATTAGCAGGCCTAAAGAAAGTGATTTAATTATCTTTTGTCCTAATAAAAAAATTAAACACCAAAGTGATAATTTTTTTAATTAAGAATGATTTATATGTGTTGCTACCTAGATCAAGGCAAGAATAAAGTTGGCTCAATGGCTTAATATATCACATGCTAGAATCTCAACCGGTGCAGATTGGTCTCGGCTCCAAACTCAGTCCACATAATGGAAGTCCAACTTAGCCAACTAAGTCCAAAAGACAAAGGTATTTTGTCTACGAATGTATCAAATGTGAGAAGTGTGGGTAATAATTTCATATTTGTTGGAAAATGGAGACTTGAACATTTATAAGTGAGAAAATTCATCAATCTATCACTTTAAGATTTTGGGTGAATATGTAATGTGTCTCTCACAAAAATGTTGCTCTAAAAAGAAAAAGTCCTATAATGTTCAATATTTTCTAGTGAAAAATTGCCCCAACATATTTATGGTCAAAACAACCAAGGGTAGTAAGAAAAATACCTATTTGAGTACTCATTGCCAAAACAAGAGATTTTAAGACCTATAGGATAGGATGAACATGCCTGCCAATTGATAGAAAGAATTATGTTCTGACATTCGTCGTATGATTGAAGGTAAATAATGCGGACAATCATAAAGCATAACAATACCCTTATATAAAGGGTCATAGCCGCAAAAGCAAGCATACACTCTCTTGAAAACCTTCAAACTTTACTTATTTGTCTTGTTCACTCACTAATTTGGACATCAAAGTATTTTGCATGTACCACCCCCATCACTCCTATAAACTTAGAAAGAGCTCTCGAGACTGACATATCACCAGACATTATCATCTTATCAGTTTCCAACTCACTGTAATATTTTGGTTAGAGCGAGATCATTGGGGTTGTCTGTGGGAAATGTTGTATACGAGATTCTCTTTTCTTTCAAAATAAACTGACGATTTTTCAAAAGATGGGTGTTTTGGGCGGCCTAGAACCACAATTTCTACACAATATGATATCACCCTAGCCCCATGTTGAAGTGATAACTTCCTGTCAGTTGGGCGCTTGGTTGGGAAGGTCTACTATTAAACAAAACAAATAACACTTTCAAAGTCTTGTCATCGTTGATTTCCGAACACTATCTAATGAGAAATATTGTAATAGGAAGTATGCCCCTTAAAAATGCTCGCACCAATGAAAAACCCTCACTTTCTTTCTATGACAAAGATCTCGTCGATGGTGTCAAAATCACCAAATACCAATCATTATCAAGGTAATAATGGTTGGTTGTGATGTTCGACTAGTGGATCATGGAAGTTCATGCAATATTATGTACATTGAGGCATACTAAAACCTAAACTTACATTTCATCCTCCAACCATATTATGGTGGTTTATAGGGCTTCAACGTGACATTCATGAGACCCTTGGGATATGTGGAACTTCTAGTGGAGTTTGGAAACGGTTAGAAGATGAGGATAATCAAGATAAAGTTATTGATTATAGAATATGACTACATCTACAGTTGTATCCTTGGTCGACCTTCATTGGAAATCCTAGGAGTCGTTTCCTCAACTGTGCACCTGAAAATTAAATTTCGTGCCTATTGGAAGATCAAATTGTGACGTTGAAATTTTACTTTGTATCATCAAGGGCTTGCTTTATAGCCATCTTCAAGAATAAAAAACTTTGAGAAGTTGTTGTACCCGAGTGAAAAGGTCGAGTAAGCACTAGAGCTAGATTTCCGACTATAAAAACTATTTCTAGATGAAACTTAGGGAGGCAAGAAGGTTGCATTGCCTAAATCCAGAAATAAGGTAGAGATATTTGAAACAATAAGAGATTTTTCCACCATTTACGTAAGGGGGTCCATTGAAAACCATAAATATAGGGGTCAATCTACCCGAACCCGTTCATAAGGCATTTACAAAATGTTTTCAAAGAAACCATGACTTGTTTACATGGTTGACAAGGGAAGTTGTAGATGTCAACCCAATCATAACATGTCATACCTTGGCCCTTAGAGAGGAAAACTCTTATGTGTCACAGCTAGACAAAAGTTATCATCAAGAAAAGCTGAAGCCACACGGAAGGCCATGGATGAACTTCTTAAAGGAAAATTAATAATAGAACCAAGACAAAAAACTTGGCTTTCCAACATAGTATTGATAAGTGTACTGGTAAAAAAGTACAGGTGTGTGTGTTCTTCCTGCAAGGGCGGGGAGGACTCATAGGCCTTTGTAGGTATATTACACTGTATGGTGTTTAGGGATTGCCCACGGAGGCAAGATTCCTTGTACGGGGGTGTTTTGTGGTTATTTTAGGTGTATTTCACATGTGACATGAGAGGCTCCGTTGATGAATGATGTGCTTAGATATAAAAGTATAAGAGGTATGATCAATATTAGTTATGATCCATTCTTCCTCCCTTGGAGAGAAGGAGTATTTATATAGGCCTTTTGGGCCTAAGATTTGAATAACACTGAGTGGCGACAACTACTTCCCCCAGATCGAGAGAAGTTATTGACCACCTATTTTCTAGGGGTAGTAAAGGACTCCCTCTCCTTTGACTAACAACATTACACATCATTAGTTCCAAGGGAAAGTCCTTTAGTCATCGAGTAAGAGGTAAAATTCTTGGGAGAGGGCGCCCTAGTTTAGGACCCTTACAAATATAACATTACATAGTTCATCAAGCATGAGGGCTTTGTTAAGGACGAAGTGTTTTTAAGACACGTTTTTTCGTTCGAGGCGCACCCCTCGCCCTATCAATGAGTCTCTGGGATAATAATGTCTTTTTTACTAAAGGGGTGATTCCCTCAGCTTGAGGCGAGTTCCTCAGTTGAAGGTGAATACTTGTTAAAGAGATTGTCCTTCAGCTTGAGTTGAGTCCATCATCTGAAGGCAACTTTCCTTAAACGACTGGACTATAGAGGGATGCGTACTATTTATTTAGTTTAGACCCTAAGACATCAAAACGTGAATCACTACTGAAAGCTTGAGTTCTTTAGTGGGAAAAAGAGAATCGATGGTATTTAATGTACCTCATGATGACATTTGTTTGGAAAATAATTTGTCCTCTATTTCTTACACACGTCTTATAGGTGTAGAGACTTTCCCACTTCTCGTGGCAGTTACCCCATTGGGTGCATGTATGGCTTGTGTCATTGGGTTTCCCTAAATTATTTTGGAAACCCTTTTTCTTCTTCTTTCTCATTCTTTCTTTCCCAAAACACACCTGGGTGAAAACATATCAAATTTTTCCTCTCTTATCCCAACGATCATGGAAAATAAAACTAAACTTGCTCATATTCAAGATATTGCATCCTTATATTCTAATGTGGATATGATTAATAAGTTTTTTCCTGGCATTAGATATCTTGTGCGGGTTGTGAGAGAGATGTGTTTATGGAACCATATTTACAGGAGGAGATGGATAACATGGATACTTTCGGCGAGCCGTCTGCTCCCTATTTTTACATCAACCTTCCCAGTATTCATAAGTTAAGGGTTATGATTCCATTCAATTCTTTCAGAACTTACTTTTTGACAGCCATCAACGTTGCCCCTTCTCATATTACCCCAAACACATGGGGAATACTCAAGGCCTTTCAGATAGTATGTTGCATCCTGGGCGTATCTCATGTTATCAAAGTGTTTCTTTTTTTATTTAGGGCATAAATCCTCTCGACCAATGGATGGGTGACGTTGTGCCCTTTTCTTGAGGATGTATGCTAGAGCCCTTTTCAAACCCTTATGAGGAATGGAAAGACAAGTTCATGCGGGCAAGAGGGTGAGACAGTACTTCTCTAGTAACTGTGGGGGCGAGGGGTAAGTCCCTTTTTCCTTTTATCTTGATCGTGAAGTGATTTAAATTTTGATATGCTTACACTCTCTGGATTCCAATGTCCTTTTCAATCGAGATCGTGAAGATTGTGATGGATTGGGTATGTACTTAGGTATGAGAAAACACCTTTTCTGGCCTGATCTTGTGTTTATTATTTTTCTATCTTAACGGAATTTTGATCTGCAGGGGAGATGGCGAGCATCCCCCTTGATGTGGAGAGGGATCGCCTTGTGAAAATGAAAATGGTTCGATAGCGAGAGAGGTTTCCTCTTTTCCTTCCTCAAAATGTGATTGGGAACAGGGGGCAAGGTAGTTCGAGACTTCACGAGCTGTTGAGGATCGTGTTGGAACAAAATTGGTTTGTGCCATATCCCATGGATTTTGATGATAACAAAGTATTTAAAGAACAATAGGATATACTAATAATTCTTAAGGTGTACATGACATAAGACTAAAATTCATATCAAAGTATTGGTTTTGACTCTGAACAACCAAAGAGAAGCATGAATATAATATTATGATGCATCAAAAGTCGAAGAACTGACTCTGAAGAAGTCATCTCCAAAATAAGCTATCATTCAGACATCAGAGTCTGAAGGAATCAGCCTCTGTAGAACAGATTTGGAAAAGTATGCTTCTGGTGATCAAAACTTGAGCCAGTCAAAGCGCAAGAACCAAGGTGACATTGATAGGTCATTGTTCGTCTCTTAACATACTTAATCACGTGATGACCTAAGCTCCAGGTTCTTCATAGATTCTGTTGGGATAAAAATGCTAATTGTTGTTGTAGCAAAGGTTTTTCAAACTATGTTTCACCTAACCTTAGACTTTGGTGAAACATCCCAACGTCTCTTTTCAATCTTCTCAAAAGAAGCTACTGTTGTATATTCAATGGCTCTTTTCCTCATTATTTAAGGAACTAAAAGAATTGAAGATTGATACATAAGTGTACAATAACATATACAAGTTAAATATGCTAAACAACAATTGACAACTAAAGAGTAGCTAATCTATCCAAGTTTTAGCACAACCTAAACTTAGGATTTCTTATCCTTGTATATCTTAGAAATCCCTAAGTCTTAAACGAGTCATATTGTGTTGTAATATTTATACACCTCTAATTGTATATTAAGTATACTCACATAACAATCATTTATTTTCTAGGTTGGTTATTAGGAAATCTCATACTTGTGTGTTTGAGCAAGGAAGTCTTGAGCTTGTGTGCTTGAGCAAGGAAGTGTCAAGCTTGTGTGTTTGAGAAAAGAAGTTGTATACTTTTATGTGTAAGAAAATAAATCTTTTGCTTGTGTGCTTGAGAAGATTGTAATCTTGTGTGATTATAGTGAAAATCTCTTGTATGTGCAAGGGGACTGGATTACTCTCGATTTCTGAGAGGAACCAAGATAACCTTGTTTGTTGTTATTATTTATTACACCTTATATCTGATGCCTATCTCTGACTAACTCATATTATATATCATTGTGTTTAGAATATGACTTAAGAGTTTTTAAATAAATAAAAATTCAACATACTTCAACACCCCCTCCCCATCTTGTGTTTTTCTCACCTTCAGTTGGTATCAGAGCACAATTTGTGCTTAACACTTAATAGTGGTACATAAAAGATCCAGAGAAAAAAAATATTGAAACATGTCTCGTGTTTCTGGAGCATATAGTGGTACTTCTACTTCACATACTGCTATAAACCATGATTATAGCAATCTAGAAAAGAATAACTCTACAACGAGACCTCCAAATTTCAGTTGAGACTCTACTGAGTTTAAATGGTGGAAGAGCAAGATGTATACTCATATCATAGGATTTGATGATAAGTTATGGGATATTCTTGAAGATGACATTGATATTCCAGTCAATGGAGTTGGAGTGGTGTCTGATAGAAAAGCTCTCACACCAACTCATAAAAAGGTATATAGAAAACATCATAAACTTAGAGGCATATTGGTTGATGCACTACCTCATTCATAGTACATCAAAATCATTGATAAATCTACTACTAAGACCATTTTCAATTCCCTATGAGCTACTTATGAAGGGAATCAACATGTTTGGGAAGCTAAGCCTAACCTTCTGGTTCATCATTATGAGGTGTTTGGAATGAAGGGGGATGAAGACATTGAAACCATGTTCTCTAGGTTTCAAGTTATTATATTTTGACTTCAGGTTCTGAACAAGAACTATAGTATGTATAATCATGTAAAGAATGTTCTTAGGAGTCTTCTTGTAAGATACATACCAAAAGTGATAGTTATACAAGAGGCTAAAGACTTAAACACATTAATTCTTGAGATTATCATCAGTAATCTTCAGAGCCATGAGATAAAGCTCATTGGAGATGAACTTGTCAAAAAGACAAAGCCTCTTGCTTTGAAATTTGTGGCTAAAACTGCAAAGGCTCCTCAAGTCTGGGAGTCTGAAGAAAATTCTCAATAAGAAGATTATGAAGATGACTCAGATGATGAGGAAATGTCCTTCATCATTAGAAGATTTCATAATCTAACCCGAAAGAACAAAATATTCTATGGAAAATGTAGTGGCTTCGGAGGATCTGGCTCCAGAGAAAAGAAGGATGATAAAAAAGGATGCTTAAACTGTAAGAAGCTTGGTCACTTCATTGTTGAATGTCCTAAAAAACAAAAGGACAAACTGAATAAGGGAACATCTCAGAAGGATAGCTTCAAGAACAGATTCAAGAAACATCTCATGGAAACATGGGATGAACTTGTAAACAAATAAGACTTTGAAAAAGACGAAGAGCAAGCCAACCTTGCATTGATGGGTCTGACATCTTCAGAAGCAAAATCTGACTCAGATTCTGGATCAGAGTCTGAGGAAGAGGATGAGGTATTTCTGAACTATATTTTTCTAATTTAATTACTTTTGTTCAAGAGCTTATGGGAAGATGTTAGGAGAAAGCCAAACACATAAAAGGTTGAAAAATCTATATGATATTTTGAAAGATGAGCTAAAGTCTATTCAAAGAAAAAAAATGAAGCTCTAGAGAAAGATTGTATTGCTCTAGTAAATGAAGTGTCTAGACAACCTCTTGATGAGGATGAAATGGCTCTTCAAGATTTCTCATTAATGGCTTCAATATAACTAAACTTGCTTCAATGATTTATGGAGTAAGTAGAAGCAAAGGGTAAGGTCTGGGTTACCCACAAAAAACTTGTAATCCAAGTTTCGATATATTTAGTAAACCAGCAGACCATTCCTCTTCAAGCTCTCCTAAAAGGGGTTTGACTTTTATTTTGCACCTGCTGCTGAAAATGCAAAGGTTCTGACTCAGATAGAACGTAAAGTTGTTGAGTCAAATGTTCTGAAGAAACCA